>NW_006159565.1:7730755-7747993 GCF_000334495.1 Tupaia belangeri chinensis
TTTTTTTTTTTTTGAGAGGTTTTTGCTATAGGGCATGTGTACTTGCCAGAAAGAGAGAGAAAGAGACAGAAAGTGAGAAATCACCCCCCAGGACTGATAGCCACATCACAATCCCTTCTCCTCCATTCTCCTCTCGGGATCTTGGGCACACGTGCACACGCATCTGCCATGAGTTTAAAAAACCAGGTCCGGGACTCGAACCTCAGTTGACTACATGGGAGTCCAGCGACATAGCCATTATGCCAACTGCTAGTACCAGAACATTCACTTTACAAGCTAAATAATGTGATTGAATGTATAAAAGAATTTGAAATTTAAAAATCTCTCTAAAAAAAAAGATCCTATATAATCTGTCTTTGTTCTTTCTGCCCACATTTTTCATTCTGCAGTAGCCAACTGGCCTCTTTGCTCTTTTTAGAATGTGCCAACCACATGCTCACCTCAAAGATTTGCACTTGTAGTCCCCTCTGCCTAAAATGCTCTTTCTTCGAATATTCCCAGGCTCTTCTAGGTCTTGCTCAAATGCAGTCTTCTCAGTAAGCCCTTTGTAGATCACCCTATTAAAATCACAACCTCACTCTTTCTTCACTTTCTGCATTCTGTACCCTCCTTTCCCCTACTCTGCTCTCACCATTTCTTTTTCTTTTCTATAATGGAATCTGTGACATTTGACATCACTGTATTTTATTATTATCTATTATTATTTTAGTTTGCTACAGAGTGCACATGTTTGTGGGAGCAGGGAGAAGAGAGAGGAAGGTAGAGAGAGCCCCTCTCCCTAGAGGGATGGTCACACTACAATCCCTTCTCCATTCTCCTCTTGGGATTATGGGCAAGTGTGCACAAGCACCTGGTGGATTTTCCAAGTCATTGGGTTGGGGATTTGAACTGCATAGTCAGCCATGTGGCATCTATGTCACCTGCTGGCCCACCATTTCTTATATATATTTTGTTTTTTAATTCATTTACCTGTTTGTCCCCATCAGAATTTAAATTCTATGAAGTTAGAGTTTTTTGTCTGCTTTGTTTACTGATATATATCACTACTTAAGTATTTGTTGAATGACTCAATTATATGTCACATAAAATTTAAAACAATCCTGAAATTTGGTTATTTTGCAGTTGGGGAGATTGAGATACTATAGTAATTTTCGGAGGATCACTGAGCTAACAAGTTGTAACATTGAAATCTGTTATCAATCTGTTAAGACAATAGGCTCATGTGCTTAGGACAAGTATCAAAACAATGGGACTGGCTTTATAGGATGTGTAGAATTTAGTAAAGAGTATTTTTGAGGGCCAGCCCCACAGAATAGCAGTTAAACACTGTGTAAGGGAAACTGGATCCTACAGTGCCAACTGTAGTCTGAGACTTGGCTCCAGCAGCTTGAAAAACATACATGTGTATATAGATGCCCCTAAATACCAACAGGATAGAAACATGAAGAAAAGGATTTTGATGTGACCATGCCTCATTAAAGGAGGATTTCTCTCTCTGGCACATAAGCTCTAGCAATTTTTAAAGAGTGTTTTTGAGGGAAATGGGCAAAAAAATGTTGAGAAGAGCATGAGTTATAAAGCTTGGGACATGTATATGAAACAGTATGTACACAGATGTAAACTGCATAAAGACAGTATGAATGTGAGAATAATATGTCTCAGAGATGTAAGCAAACAGAATAAAATTAAGTTTATTTCTATGGTTTAATAGTAAATCCTAGTCTTTTCTTTAGGAAAATGGAGTACTGGGCAAAATAAAGCTAGACAAAAATGGTAAAGGCAGTTTTCTGCCCAGGCTTAGAATAAAACTCAAACTATGTTCTTCAGCAACTCTACCCGAACATTCCTTACAAAGAGAAACAAACATATGAATAAAATGAGCACATGTCAATATACATATAATTATATATTGTCAATACAATAATTATACACACGTCAATTCTATATACAATTCCATGTTAGCATGGATAATCAAAAGTTGGCTGTTCCTAAAAAAGCTATTTTCTATAATATTCTGAATTCTAGTTAGAAAATTCAGCCCAAATATTGCATTTCCAAAAAAACTATTCTGAATACCATGTTAAGAAGGCATGAAGGGATCAGCAGTTAGAGTAATGGCTATGTCGCTGGACCCCCATGTAGTCGACCACGGTTTGAGCCCCGGACCCGGTGGCTTAAAACTCACACCAGGAACATGTGCGTGCATGCCCAAGATCCTGAGAGGAGAATGGAAGAGAAGGGATTGTGGCATGGCCATCCCTTCACTGAGGTGTGATTTCTCGCTTTCTGTCTCTCTGTGTCTCTCCGTCTGTCTGGCGAGCACACACGACCTATAGCAAAAAAAAAACAAACAAACAAACAAACAAAAAAACTCTTTAAAAAAAAAGAAGGCATGGAGATGTGATAAACATAGCTATCATCTAAAACTTATGTATCCGGGTTTCTCAAGAGTTTAAATAAAAGAATTGAAAATCATAGTTACAGAGCTAGTAAGCATACTTGGAAGTCAGTACCAACTTCTTCATTTTACAGATGGAGAATTAGAGCGTACAGAAGTTAGTGGCATATCCAGATCCACAGAACCTGTGAGTACTAGATTCCTGAACCAGACCTCATTCTCCTGATTTCCAGTTCACTGTTCTTTTTGCCATATCAAAAGCCTATCTCTTACAGCAGTTTTAGAGATAAAGATACAATTTTGTGTATAAAATCTCTTAATGCTGCTTAATGGAGCACCCTTGAGTAAATCTTTATGTAAATGTCTGAAAATGGACAATCACTGGTTCAATTCCCAGTTAAGATACTTTATTCATTGAACATTAAATGAAATGGTTTTTATGCTAATAGAGTTTATTTAACACTGATTTTCATAAAAGCATCATCGAGCAGTTTAAAAAATATGAAGCACTCTTACAATAAAAGAATTTCTAAACATACTATAGAATGCAGCTGGAAGATCTGACATTTGTGATGACATCTGTACAATTCTGGACTCACATATTCCTCTCTCTCCATAGAAGCTGCCTTCTCAAGGAGGCACATTGTCTTGTGTCCCCCACCACACACAACGTCTGCATTCCAACATGGCTTTGACCTCAGCCAGCCTCACGCTATTCCTTGAAATTTTCCACTACTATATCTTCCTCTGAATGTATGAATTTTCTATGTGTACATAAAATTTTAAATCTCCATAACCTCAAATACTATACTAGTAACTTCATGTGAGAGATAAGTAAAGAAACCTAAAAGCTACTCTAATTAGCCAATCTCAAACATTCACAAAAAACGCTTTGTTTAAAAAGGAAACTGTGGGAAAAAAAGAAAAACTGTGCAAGAAGATAAACGTAAGTATCTAAAAAGCAATATTTTTGGCAAGGCAATAGATATCTTCAATGAAATAAATACTTTTAAGGTTTAGTGCAGTATGTTCAATTATGTTTTCAGAAATATGTTTTTTTTAATGTTTTCTTTCACATTTTAGAAATTCTAGTAAAATAACTGAAGCATGAAATAAGCATAAACAATCTTGTATGATAATCTACCATGAAATTTCAATGGAATTACTGCAAATGAAAAATAAAGATGTCAATGTAGGACCACAGCATGAAGCAGCACATGTAAGCATTAGGGGAAAAAAAAAAAAAAAGATGCATTCACATTCATTCAATTGAGTTTCTGCCACTCTACTACTGAATGAAACAGAGCAAAAGATGAATGCATAAAACAATCTACTGCATTAACTGAAATGGAATGAGAAGCACTTTAATTGGATAAAATTTAAGAGCTGAATTACAAATGCCACATAAATAAATAACTCTAAATAATGTGTTTTTCCAGTTAAATAATGACTTTAATAAAACAGATGAAAATGTAGGCTGTGTTGTTTTTTCTGCCTGTCAGAATCTCATTAGCATTTCAATTTAAATTCTACAAGTGCACTCAAATCTCTCATTTGTACATCTGGCATAACTCAAAACACTGCCTTATTTGTTAAAAAAAAATTTTTAAAGCAAATGAGCCAATTCACAATATCTTGCAGTGGTATTTTAATGGATGAAAACAATGTTGTTATTTCAGTGTTGCATAACAGCAGGGGTCTCCATGTGAAGAAACTGAAAAGGTTCAGATAACACTTTCTAAGAAAATTTGTTTGCATAAGGAAATCCTGAAAGCATGGAATCAAATGCTAATGATGTATTTAAAACTATTTCATATACTTAATAACACATGAAACATATTCATCTTCAAAATAAGCTTAGGAATGCTATCTAAGGAGATAATTAATGTTCTATTATTAATTCCAGGAAAATATGACTTTATACATAAATGTTTTGTGACAAAGGTTTCACATTACATCACCATAAACACCTAAAATGTAAAAATTAAAATATTAGAAAAAAATTATTCCAACTGGCTATGTTTAGTAATATCTCTGAGACAGTAGTGCACATAAGAATCACATAAAGATATTTTCAAAGTGTATTCCAAGTATTTTGACCCAAAATTTTTATTCATATATGGGGGCCAGAGATTAGAACTTTTTTTTTGGAGAGGTTTTTGCTATAGGGCGCGTACACTCGCCAGACAGAAAGAGAGAGACAGAGAGATAGAAAGCGAGAAATCACCCCCCAGAGGGAATAGCCATGCCACAATCTCTTCTCCTCCATTCTCCTCTCGGGATCTTGGGCAAGCACACACACGCTCTCAGCGTGAGTTTAAGCCACCAGGTCCAGGACGTAAACCACGGTTGACTACGTGGGAGTCCAGCGACAGCCATTACGCTAACTGCTGGTCCCAAGAGATTAGAATTTTAAACATATATCACAAGTGATTTTGATGCAAGTGGTCTGTAGACCACAAATTGAGAAACACTAACTTGTAGGATAAAATTTATACCCTTTAAATTGATCATTAAAATCTTTGATAATCTGATTTTATTCTACCTTTTAATTTTATTCCACAGGATAAACTATCCAGTTCAATCAACTGAATCTCATTACCACCATCTTAACTTAGTGCTGAATACTAAAAACCTAGATTCAAACCTCATAATTCTTTATAACACAGTTTTAGTACAAACCAGTTAAAGCACAGTTTAGTACTTGGGACCAGCAGTTAGCATAATGGTTATGTTGCTGGACTCCCATGTAGTCCATCGCGGTTTGAGTCCCGCAGGGCGCCTGTGCGTGTGTGCCCAAGATCCTGAGAGGAGAATGGAGAAGGGACTGCAGCGTGGCCATCCTCCCACCCCCTGGGGGGGGGGTGTGATTTCTCGCTTTCTATCTCTCTGTCCATCTGGCAAGCGCACACGCCCTATAGCAAACACCTCTCCAAAAAAAAGAAAAAGATAAAAAAAAAAAAGCACAGTTTAGTACCAACCAATGGGTAATGATATAGAAAACAGATAATAAGGAGGCTAGACAGTGGTGCAGCAGTAAAATATAACACTCTGCAAAGCAATCCCACATACAAAGGTTCCCAGTTCAAGTCCAGAGACCTACCTTAGTACTCCAGACACACATTTATCTATAAAACAGGGCTGACTAAAGTTTGGGGGGGTGGATTGCAGCATAAAGACTCTCCTGGGGGTGTTCTCTCCCTCTCTCATGCAAGAAATAATTAAATAAACATCATAAAAAGGAAAATAAATAATAGGTACTTAATACAGAGAATCAGAGCAATCCTCTGTGAAGTGATCCAGCCAGTGAAGTCTCGATAGGCACAAGAATAGTAAGTACAGAGAAACTATTTTTTTTTCTTTCTTTCTTTCTTTCTTTCTTTCTTTCTTTCTTTCTTTCTTTCTTTCTTTCTTTCTTCTTTTTTTTCTTGCTACGAGGCTTTGCTATAGGGCACATGTGCTTACCAGCAAAAAGATGGGAAGGGAGAAGCCCCCCCCCCCCCCGGAGGGGGGATGGTCATGCCACAATCCCTTGTTCTCTGTTCTCCTCTGAGGATTTTGAGGACGCACACACATATGCCTGGCATGAGTTTTAATCCACCACGTTTGGGACTTGAACCACAGTCAACAATATAAGGGTCCAACAATATAATCATTATGCCATATGCTGGTCTCAAAAAAAATACTACTTTGTCTAAGACTAATTGGTCCCTACAAAATTAACTTAATCCACTTACTTATGGACTTAAGCTTTTAAAAAGGACTTGAAAAAAGTATAGAAGTAAGTTGTTTTTATGTTACATTTAGCAAAATTTTAGTTAGAACTCTGTACTAATTTTTCAGTAAAAAAATAAAACTGCTACATGTCTTTGGTTGATTTTTCCTGAAATTACTTTATGATAGTGTGATGTAACATCTGCCACTTCATATTTAATACCTAGTATATGATAACAGATATCATCTAACAGGTATATCCACGGGCTTCATCAGTTTTCTCTTTATCCTTGCTAATCCCATCAGTCTCTTCTGAAGCATGATTGGATTATCTTTGCGAATTTCTCTGCTCCAGTTGAAACTTCTTTTATCAGTGATTTTGCAAGTGATCTAATAAGTTCTCTAGTATCATTTATACCAATTTTATGAAATCTGTATTTTTTTGTAAATTTTCTAATTTTTAGAGTTAATTTACATTGTATCCGCCAAGGTCTGGAATACTCGACTTAAAAGCACTGACACAATTATCACATAAGAGAACTGAAAACATCTGATGTGATAGGCAAAGCGAAATTGTGTTAAATTTTGAAAATTAATTTTATTTATATCTACTTTTTAAAAAAATAATTATTTATTTATTTAATTCCATTTGTTATTATTAGTTTTTTTTATTTTGACCAGAGAGAGAGAAAGCTTCATCAGTTTTCTCTTTATCCTTGCTAATCCCATCAGTCTCTTCTGAAGCATGATTGGATTATCTTTGCGAATTTCTCTGCTCCAGTTGAAACTTCTTTTATCAGTGATTTTGCAAGTGATCTAATAAGTTCTCTAGTATCATTTATACCAATTTTATGAAATCTGTATTTTTTTGTAAATTTTCTAATTTTTAGAGTTAATTTACATTGTATCCGCCAAGGTCTGGAATACTCGACTTAAAAGCACTGACACAATTATCACATAAGAGAACTGAAAACATCTGATGTGATAGGCAAAGCGAAATTGTGTTAAATTTTGAAAATTAATTTTATTTATATCTACTTTTTAAAAAAATAATTATTTATTTATTTAATTCCATTTGTTATTATTAGTATTTTTTATTTTGACCAGAGAGAGACAGAGAGAGAGAAAGAAACAGGGAGAAAGCAAGCCACCAGGTCCAGGACTCAAACCGTGGCCTTATGTCTGCCTTACTAGGGAAGTTTTTCATGGTATACTTACTTTAATTCCCCAAAGAACCTGGGAAGATGCAGATTATAAATATTCTGGTAATACCCATTATAGAAATCCAGGAAAGCAGTCAAAATTGAAAACATCCATCAGAAGGTAGCTAGCAAGCTCCAATAGGCTGGACGTCAAAAAGGTCAGAGAAAGAGTTATACACCCTGGGAGGTAAAAGGTTGGTAAGAGCATGGCACACCTCTGTGTCCTGGCTTTGCCAGTGAGGTGCAATCTACTCAGGCACCAAGCAAGCTTTGAAAAAAGTTTCAAAAATACACACTTTAAACACTTATTATGTGTTTGTCAAGCAGTTACATACATTTTTTCATTTAATCCTCACAAAAGCCCTATGGAGCAGGTATATTATTATCATCATTTACAAAGAAGATAACCAAAGCTTCAAGAAACTAGCTCATCTAAGCCCTTATATCAGCAGGGAACTGAGCTGGAATTTGAACCTGGTAATTCTAAACTTAAAACTGATTCTGTGAATTACTCTACAACATAACTTTGCATTTTATATTGTATTATTTTATATATTCAATATTTTAAAGATTAAATAAATATATAGTTAAAACTGCTTTAACCACATATTATGTATCTTTCTATTCCCACCATCCAGCAGTGTCATTCAATAAATACTGTTTATTGGTTGTGTCCATAATTAAATTAATGTTATGTCTTACAACAGATGCACAACAATCAATTATATCATCACTTTGGGTGTAAGTGTCCCATTATGATTACTAAAAACAGACTGAGGAGAAACGTACCACTCTCTAGTTACATAGAATCCTTCTAAGGTATATGACAAGAAGTCATTTTAATATCTGAGGGTGAGTCAAATATTGTAAAAACTTTCAAAGAATAGTCCTTTTCCAGATTAACATAGCTATTTTTTTTAACATGATATGTGACTAAATGAGCAATCTGTGGAAGGACTTCTTCTGCATATTGAAGTAAAATAGTTGTCTCTAGGAAAAGCTCTGATGCAATTATTTGAGTTACAAGCTGAACTACTGGGTTGTTGGAAAAGTCATGACGCATTTTTGCAACAGATGGCACTAGTTCATTTTTGGACATACTTGAGTCATTTGCATCTATGTTATTGCTATGTCATTTGACAGCTGACATTTAAAAAAATGAAGTGACTCAGTTGAGTTTTGGAGATTTTACAAGTTGTAGATGGAAGACTGAACTGTACATTTTCGCCGTATTTTGCTGTGTTACATCCATAAAGGGAAGAATGCACATCAAGCTTGTAAAAAGTTGTGTAAAGTTTATGACGACAACGCTCTACAAAAATGTCAGTGCCAACAATGGTTCACAAAATTCCATGCTGGTGATTTTTATCTCAATGATGCTTCTTAGTCAGGGAAGCCCACTAAGGTTGATAAGGACAAAATAAAGGCATTGATCAAGTCGAATACATGTTATATGACAAGCGAGGTTTCAAAAACATTGAACATCCATCACTCAAGCATTCATGACCACCTGAAGAAGCTGGGATACATAAGCAAGCTGAGTATTTGAGTTTCTCGTGAACTCAAAGAAGCTTATTTGTCGGCGGATATAAACATCTGCAATATGCTCATTAAACATGAGGAAAATGGTCCGTTTGTGAAGCAACAGATAATCAGTGATGAGAAGTGGATTGTTTATATCAATGTAGTGTGCAAACAGTCTTGATCTCAATGTGATGATTTGTCAAATGACATCAAAAGTAGACATTCATCAGAGGAAGGTTATGCTCTCAGTGTGGTGGGACTTTATAGGCGTCGTGTTTTTCAAGCTTCTACCAAGGAACCAATCAACTTGAATGTGTACTATTGGCAACAAGAAAATTTGAATGAATCCATAATTCAGAAACATCCAGAGTTCATTAACTGTAAAAAAGTTGTGTTCCAACATGACATGAATCCATAATTCAGAAACATCCAGAGTTCGTTAACTCTGTAAAAAAGTTGTGTTCCAACATGACACGGCACACAAGTTTGATCACCCATCAAAAATTACTGGAGTTTGGATGTGTTGTCACACTCACCATACTCACCTGACCTTGCGCCATCAGACTTGTTTTGCTCTCTTCAAAATTCCTTGCATGGTATCACATTTAATTCAGATAAGTCTGTAAATCAGCACCTTGTTCAGTTTTACACTGATAAAGACAGGTCCTTCTACAAATGAGGAATTATGAAGCTCACTGAAAGATGGCAAAAAGTTATCGAACAAAATGGGCAATATATCACTGATTGATCTTTGTTTTTTATATATTGAGTTATCAGAAAAGTCATGACACTTTTTTTGCAGAAAAATACACATCATGACTTTTCCAACAACTCAATAAATAAATGACCTTTGAGAAACATAGAGAAAATATGTTATGACTTTTCCAGTAACTCAATAGCTTTTATTTTAATGGAGCATCAGCTTACATGACAAACTATTGCTATTCAGACTTAGGTTTTGGCAATTATTCTTTCTTTCCACAATTTTATTTTACAATTTCTTATTTATACTTAGTAATGTACTTCTTTACGGTGTACAATATGGTTTTTCAAAGCATGCATGCAATGTGTGATAATCAAATCAAGGATATTACTATACATATCATATTCACAAAGAATCTCAGATTCTTGTATCTATTAAATGTTTTTTCTGTCCTGGGCAGAGCACGGGAAAAAAACATAACTATTTTCATTAATGTTTTTGAGATTTCTAGAAAATTTTGGATCCAAGAGAAAGCAACAATTCCAAAAATAGAAAAGTAGAATCAAGCTAAATATTGGGTTATCAGAAAGCCATTAAGCATTTTTGCATAGAATAACACAAAAAACATATCATGAGTTTTCTGACAATGTAATAGCTTAGACATGACAAAAGAAATAATAAACACCTACAAGTGGAAGAAATATGTGTAAACTATACTTCAGATAAGGGATTAATAACCAGAATATACAGGAAACTTGAGAAACCCATTCACAAAAATAATAATGATAATAATAATCTGATTTAAAACTGGACAGGTGAGCTGAACAGATAACTCTCAATAGAAGACATAAAAGTAGCCAAAAAGCATATGATGATCTCTTCAATATCTTTTATCAAAAGAGATATGCAAATCGGGGGAACCAGCAGTTAGCGTAATGGCTGTGTCGCTGGACTCCCACGTAGTCGACCGCGGTTCGTGTCCCGGACCCGGGGGCTTAAAACTCACGCCAGGCGCGTGTGCGTGCATGCCCAAGATCCCGAGAGGAGAATGGAGGTGAAGGGATTGCGGCGTGACCATCCCCCCTGGGGGGTGATTTCTCGCTTTCTGTCTCTATGTCTCTCTCTGTCTGTCTGGCGACCGCACGCGCCCTAGAGTGAAAATCTCTCTCAAAAAAAAAAGAGATATGCAAATCAAACCACAATAAGATATCACTTGACCCTAGCCAGAATGACTATATTAAAAAAAAAAAAAAAGAACAACAAGTGCTGGCAATAATACTGGTGAAAAGAGAGTCTTCCTACACTACTACATTATTGGTGGGAATGTAAATAAGTCGAGCTACTGTGGGAAAATATACAGAGATTCCTCAAAAATTTACAAATAGAACTCCAATATGACCCAGTAATCCCACTCCTTTGTATTTACCCAAAGAAGAGGAAAATAGTAAGAAAGACACTTGTACATTCATATTTATTGCAGCATTATTCACAATTGCTAAGACATAGAATCAACTTAAGTGCCCAACTGATGATTTGATTGGAAAAATGTGGTACATAAACACTACGGAATATAACTCATAAAACAGTGAGACTCTGTCATTGAATACAAAGTAGATAAATATAGATTTAATGCTAAGTGAAATAAGTCAGACTATGAAAGACAAACATTGTATATCCCCATTCAGTATATACCAAATGCCTGTTCTTTGTGGCAGAAATGGAAAGATTTGAAGACATAATAGTAGAGAAGGCAAGTGTTGACACCAGAGACTGGATGGTGGGGAGAATGCATATTAGATGTTGGGTGAGAAGGATTTAGGAGAAAAGCATGTAACACATACAAGAATGAAAGGTTCTTTGTTGAAAACAATGTATAATGTATCCTTGATTTATCACACACTACATGCATGATTTGAAAAATCATATTGTACACCACAAAGATGTACAATTAAATGTAATTAAGAAATTATAAAACAAAAAAAGTAAATAACAATAAGAAGAAGAGAGAAAGAAAAAGTTAGATCCCATCCCTGTACTACAATGCACTGAATTTACTCAACAAAATATTATTGTGTATCTACTATGTATCAGGCACAGTTCCAAGCACTGAAGATAGTCATACAAGATGCCTATGTTGGGACCAGCAGTTAGTGTGATGGCTATGTCGCTGGACTCCCATATAGCTGACCACAGTTTGAGTCCTGGATCTGGTGACTTAAACTCATGCCAGGCTCATGTGCGTGCATGCCCAAGATCCCGAGAGGAGAATGGAGGAGAAAGGATTGCAGCATGGCCATCTCCCCAGAGGGTGATTTCTCACTTTCTGTCTCTCTGTCTCTTGTCTTTCTGGCAAGCGCACGTACCCTATAGCAAAAACCACTCAAAAAAAAAAAAAAAAGATACCTATGTTTATGGAGCTTTTATTCTATTAGATGCAATAAGTAGTAAACATGTAAACAAATTACATATATTCAGCTGTGAAGAATTCAACTGGATGGGGTGTGATAGGGGTGGCTGCTCCAACTAGAAAGG
Organism: Tupaia belangeri chinensis; assembly: GCF_000334495.1. Lineage (NCBI taxonomy): Eukaryota > Metazoa > Chordata > Mammalia > Scandentia > Tupaiidae > Tupaia > Tupaia belangeri. The sequence continues at coordinate 7,742,829 of NW_006159565.1, forward strand.
CCTGAGAAGAACACTTTGCAGTGTGAAAGATGAGGAGCCAGGCAAGCAAAGGGTCTGAAGAAGAGCAGTTCAGCACTCAGTCCACAGACTTTAAGTGCTTTTCATCTCTTAAGTGTATTTTTTAAAATGAACACCTGTGGACTCTTAACTCATATCACATACAAAAATTAACTCAAGATGAATCAAAGTCTGAAATGTAAGTGTTCGAAATATAAACCTATAAGAAGAAAGCATAGAGGTAAATCTTCACAATCTTGGGTTGGGCAATGATTTCTAATATACGACACCAAAGGAAAAGCAACCAAATTAAAAAATTGATAAAACTGGAGGCCAGCAGATGGTATAATGGTTACATCACTGAACTCCCACATGGCTGACTGTAGTTTGAGTCCCAAACCCGGTGGCTTAAAAATCACACCAGCTACATGTTTATGCATGCCCAAGAACCCAGGAGGAGAATGAAAGAGAAGGGATTGTGGTATGGCCGTCCTCTCTTGGAGGATGATTTCTCACTTTCCCCTATCACTGTCTCTGTCTTTGTCTCTCTCCAGCAAGCACGCATTTCCTATGGCAAAAACCTCTAAAAAATAAATTTAAGTTCCTAAGAAGTAAAACTTATACTTCAAAAGGACACTGTCAAGAAAGTGAACAGAGGGAACCAGCAGTTAGCGTAATGGCTATGTTGCTGGACTCTCACGTAGTTGACTGCGGTTCACGTCCCAGACCCGGTGGCTTAAAACTCACGCCGGGCGTATGTGCATGCGTGTCCAAGATACCAAGAGGAGAATGGAGGAGAAGGGATTGCGGCGTGACCATCCCCCCTGGGGGGAGATTTCTCGCTTTCTGTCTCTCTGTGTCTCTCTGTCTGGCTGGCGAGCGCACACACCCTATAGCGAAAACCTCTCCAGAAAAAAAAAAAAAAGAAAGAAAAGAAAGTGAACAGATAATTCACAAAATGGGAAAAACATTTGCAAATCATATATATGAAGCAGTTCTAGATCCAAAATATGAAAGTATCAACAACTCAATGATAAAAAAAGATCAAATAACGCAATCAAAAAATAAGCAAAGAGTTTTAATAGACTTTTCTCCAAAGATATACAAATAATAATTACTAATCACATGAAGAGATGTTCATTATCCTTAGTCATTTGAGAAATGAAAATCAAAACCACAATGTGATTCTCCTTCACTATGATGGCTATAATTTTTTTATTAGAAAATTACAAATGTTGGTCAGGAAGAGGAAACACTAAAATCCTCATGCAAGGTTGTTGGGAATGTGAAATGGTGTAGTAAAATCTGCACTCCAATATCTACTGCAGCTCTTATTTACTTTAGATAAGATATGGAATCAATTTAAGTGCCCATCAACACCCAAGTGGATTTTTTAAAAAATGTGTATATAGATATAATGGAATACTATTTGGCCATTGAAAAGAATGAAACCCTGTTATCTGAGGCAACATAGATGAGTCTGAAAGACACTATTTTAAGTGAAATAAGCCAGATGAAAAAAGAGAAATATCAGAGTTCTCACTCATGTGGAAGCTTTAAAAAAAATTAACTATAGGGAACCAGCAGTTAGCATAATGGCTATGTCACTGGATTCCCACGTAGTCGACCACAGTTCGCATCCCGGACCCGGTGGCTTAGAACTCACGCCGGGCGCGTGTGCGTGCATGCCCAAGATCCGGAGAGGAGAATGGAGAAGAAGAGATTGCGGTGTGACCATCCCCCCTGGGGGGGTGATTTCTCGCTTTCTGTCTCTATGTCTCTCCCTGTCTGTCTGGCAAGCGCACGCACCCTATAGCGAAAACCTCTCAAAAAAAAATTTTTAACTATATAAAAGAAGATAGTAGAATAGTAGTTACTAATGGAAGGAAGGCTGGGGGAAGGAGGAATATTGAGATGTTGATTAATGTTGACACAAAATCATAATTAGATAGGAGAAATAAAATCTAGTATTTATAACACAATAGGGAGACAGTAGTCAATAATTTATTGTAACTTTCTTTTTTTTATTTTTTTTTGGAACTTTTTTTTTTTTTTTTTTTTTTTTGCTATAGGACGCGTGCACTCGCCAGACAGACAGAAAGAGACAGAGAGATAGAAAGCGAGAAAACACCCTCCAGGGGGGATGGTCACACCACAATCCCTTCTCCTCCATTATCCTCTCGGGATCTTGGGCACGCATGCACACGTGCCTGGCGTGAGTTTTAAGCCACCAGGTCCGGGACGCAAACCACGGTCCACTACGTGGGAGTCCAGCGACATAGCCATTACGCTAACTGCTGGTCCCTATTGTATCCTTCAAGGCAGCTAAAAGAAAAGATTTTAAATGCTCTCAACGCAATGTTTGGGGTGACAGATATGCAAATTATACTGATTCAATCATAATGTTTTATTCATGCATGAAAAAAAAATACTCTACCACACAAATATAAACTATTAATATCTCAGTTAAAAATTAAAAATAAAATAGGGACCAGCAGGTGGCATAATGGTTACATCGTTGGATTCCCATGTAGTCAACTGCAGTTCAAGTCCTAGAATTGGTGGCTTGAAATTCAAGCCAGGCACATGTGCATGTGTACCCAAAATCCCAAGAGGAGAATGGAGGAGAGGGAATTGTAGTGTAGCCATCTCTCCTGGGGGGGGAGGGTGATTCCTCGTTTTCTGTCTCTCTCTGTTTCCCCAGTGAGCATACATGCCCTGTAACAAAAACATCTCTAAAGTAAATAAATAAATAATAAAATAAAAAGTTTATAAACATAAAGTTAGAATTATCACCAAGTAATTCTCTTCCTAGGTAGCTAACGAAGAGAATCAAAAACATAGCCAGGGGCGTGCCATGTGATGCAGTAGTAATGCACTGCACAAGAGAAGCCAGATTCCACATGATGACCATAATTTAAATCCCCAACCTAGTCACCCTGAAATATGCTAGGCATGCATGCACGTGTTAGTATTGGATGAACTAGAAGACTGCACAAAGTGGATCATGACATTACCAAACCCTGCAGAGGGTACTTGTCTCTCTCTCTCTCTCTCATGCGTACTCTATCATGCAGAAAAAAATTATACAACCACACAAAAACTCACAAGCAAATGCTCATAGCAGAACTATTCACGATAGCAGATATTCATAGTATTCCCAAAGAGGAAACAACTCAAATGTCTATTAAATGATTAAAGGATAGAAAATTTTTGTTATAGCCATACAATGGAATAGTATTTGGCCGTGGAAAGGAGTACTAATACATGCTACAGTGTGAAAGAATCTTTAGAATATTATGCTAAATTAAATCATTTAGACATGAAAGGCCACTAATTGTATGATTGTACTTACATAACATGTCCAGAATAAGAAAATCCATAGAAACAGAAATGAATTAATGGTTTCTAGGGGCTGGAGGGGGAGAAATAAATGACAGTTGAGGGGTTAAAAAATGTTTTGGGGGGATAATAAAAATGTTCTGGAATTGGGGCCGGCAGGTGATGTGGTGGGTAAGGGTGATGAATTCCCACATGGCTAACTGTGATTCAAGTCCTAGATGTGGCGGCTTGCTTTCTTGCTTTCCCTTTCTCTGTCTCTCTCTGGTCAAATTAAAAAACAGTAATAACAAATGTAATTGAATAAATAATTCTTTAAAATAATGGTCTGGAATTGAATAGTGGTGATGGTTTCACAGCTTTGTAAATATACTAAAAAGTACTAAAATATATACATTAAAGGGGTAAATTTTACAGTATGTGAATTATATCTCAATTATTTTTAAATCTAAAGAAATTAAAATAATTAGTACTTAGCGAAAAGCTCCCCATCATTTTCTTCACTCTACTTTGCTAATAATATAGTCAAGAAATGACAGAATAGTGGGGCCAGTAGGTGGTGTGGTGGTTAAGGCACTGGACTCCCGCATGGTTAAATGCAGTTCAAGCCCCATACCTGATGGCCTGAAAAATCACACCAGGTGCATGTAGGTCTATGCCCAAAATCCTGAGAGGAAAATGGAAGAGAAGGGATGGTAACATGGCCATCCCTCTTTGGGGGTTAATTTCTCACTTTCTCTCTTTCTCTCTCTAGCAAGCATAAGCACCCTATGACAAAAATCTAAATTTTTTTTAAATTGAGAAATAACAGAATAGTATATTTACTAACAAAATTAACTAACTACAATTATACAAAGGGAAAAATAAACTTTCTCTATACATTTAGATAGTAAATATATATTTTTCCCAAGTCAAAATATGGCTAACACACACATCATACTAATTTACTAGTCTATGTAGTAATATATATGTATTGATAAAACAAAAATCTTAAAATATCAAACACTAGCCAAGTGATGTATATTGCAATTTCTTTGCACAATCTCTACTATTCAAGCAATTTACTATTATTCTGTTCAAATATAGCAGATATTAAACAAAGTGGCACTTTTACTATGCCACGGACCTCTACACTCACATTTTAACCAGTATAATTTCAAATTGACATAAACAAAAACACAAGATAAAGGGAAATAACAAAATATTAATTACTTCAACTCCCATTTTTTTGTGGCAGATTTATTGCTTTGTAATTATTCCAAAAGAAAAAAGAGAGAAAATCTGAAAGCCTGAATGATACCTCAGGTAATTTTAATAACTTGTACAATGTAATTTTTTTTTTAAGAAAACTGCGGGACCAGCAGTTGGCATAATGGCATACTGGACTCCCATATAGTTGACCAAAGTTCGAGTCCCAGACCCAATGGCTTAAACTCACGCCAGATGCGGGTGGTGTGTGTGCCCAAGATCCAGAGAAGAGAATGGAGGAAAAAGGATTGCAGCGTGGCCATCCCTACCGGGGGGTGATTTCTTGCTTTCGTCTCTCTCTCTGTCTTTCTGGCAAGCACACGTGTCCCTATAGCAAAAATCTCTCCAAAATAAAAGAAAACTGGACGTTTGATGGTATCTAGTATTTCTCAGATATTATTCTCATTTTTTGAGGAACCATTTTCTATTCTTCATGGTGGACTTTTCTAGGCCAGTGATTCTGTCTTCTACATTTGAGATTCTATTTTCTGTATGATCTAGTCTGCTTTTAATACTTTCAAGGGAGATTTTGACTTCCTGTATTATAGCCTTCATCTCTAACAGGTCCATTTGATTCTTTT
>NW_006159565.1:7748015-7753479 GCF_000334495.1 Tupaia belangeri chinensis
TTTAATTTTCTTGGTATAGCACTCCCTTCAGCACTTCTTGGAGAGCTGGTCTGGTGTTAGTAAATTCTTTTAGGTTGCTTATCTGAGAATGCTTTTGTCTATTTTTTTTTCCCATATGAAAGATAATCTTGCTGGATATAGTGTTCTTGGTTGAAATTGATTTTCACTTAAAGCTTTGAATATATTTTCCCATTTTTTTCCTTGCTTGCATTGTTTCTAATGAGAGGTCTGATGTCAGCCTTACAGGATATCATTTGAAAATAACTTGACGTTTCTCTCTTGCCAATTTTAGTATCTTGTCTCTGTGGTTTTGGTCAACCTGGCTATGATGTACCTTGGGGAAGATCTTGGGTTGGTTCTATTTGGGGTCCTTTGTATTTCTTGTGACTAGATCTTTGAATGCCTCTCTAAGTTTGGAAAGTTTTCTTCCAGGATTTCTTGAAATAGATTATGCCCTTATGAGTCTCTTTGCCTTCTGGGATACCTATTATCCAGATGTTTAGATATTTTATGGTATCTAGTATTTCTCATGTATTATTCTCATTTTTTTGTGCAATATTCTCAGTCTTCATGGTGCATTTTTTCTAGGCCAGTGATTGTATCTTTTACATCTGAGATTCGATTTTCTGTATGATCTAGTCTGCTTTTAATACTTTCAAGGGAGGTTTTGACTTCCTGTATTATAGTCTTCATCTCTAACAGGTCCATTTGATTCTTTTTTATAGTGTGTATTTTCTCTTTTAGATCTTGCAAGAATTTCCTCACCTCCTGAAACTCAACAGCTCCTTTCTCCTGCTTCTTTGATTGGCTCTTTTCTCTTCCATCTCTGTTAGCTTTGTCACTATGAAGATTCTAAATTCTTTATCTGATATTTCCATAAGTTTCTTTGTACTGTCTGAGGATGGAGAGGAGTTATTTTTTTCCCTTGGAGGACAGGCATTTTCTTGCTTTCTCGTTTTCTGTGACCCTGTGGTGATTTCTAGTCACCTGATGGATGATGCATCCATATGGCCAACCATGGTTTGAGTTCCAGACCCAGTGGCTTGAAACTCATGCTGGGCATGTGTGTATGCATGCCCAAGATCCTAGGAGGAGAAAGGATTGCAGTATGACCATCCACCTTGGTGGTGGTGGTGGAGGGAGGGGAATGATTTCTCACTTTCCTCTCACCAACTGACTATCTTTCTCTGTCTCTCTCTCTCTCTCCCTGGTGAGGCATGCACCCTAAAGGAAAAACCTTCAAAACAAATAAATAAATAAATAATTTGAGTTCCTGGGACCAGCAGTTGGTGTAATGGCTATGCCACTGGGATCCCATTTAGTCAACAGTGATTCAAGTCCCAGACCTGGTGGCTTAAATTCACACCAGGAGCTTGTGCATGCATGCCCAAGATCCTGAGAGGAGAATGGAGGAGAAGGGATTGCTGCGTGGCCATCCCCCCTGGAGGGGTGATGTCTTGCTTTCTGTCTCTCTGTCTCTCTCTTTCTTTGTGAGGAGCGCATGTGCCCTACAGCAAAAACCTCTCCAAAAAAAAAAAGTTAAAGTTCTTTACTTAATTAGGGAAGAAAAAAAATATCTTATCCTGAAGTTGCTAAGATCTATAGTACAATTAGTAATTTCAGAGACCACATTCACATACTTTGCATTACAGTATATTGTTATAACTGCTCTGTTACTGTTTTTAACCTCTTACTATGCTTAATTTATAAACTGAATTTTGTCACAGATATGTATATATAGGGAAACACATAGTATATATAGGTTTTGGTACTACCCATGATTTTGGATATCCACTGTGGATCTTGGAAGTATCCCCTATGGATCAGAAGGAGCTACTGTATTTCCACGATTTTGCCATTATAGACAATGTTGCGGTGAATATCATTGTAATATGCATTTTTGTCGTTTTGGAAGTATAACACCATGATAGGTTCTTAGAAGTAGAATTACTGGATCAAAAAGTAAATATGCATTTTTCTTAGGTATTACCAAATTTCCCTTCAGTGGATTTACTGTTTTGAAAACCTAAGAGTAATGTGTGAAAATGACTACTGACATGACTAACCACAGTTTGAGTCCCAGACCTGGCAGCTTGCTTTCTCACTCTCCATTTCTCTCTCTTTCTGTGTGTGTGTGTGTGTGTGTGTGTGTGACTGATTAAATTAAAAATAACATTAAATAAATAAATAATTTTTTTAAAATTAGTGAATTGAACTTTTTCATATGTTTAACAGCCATTTTTGTCTCTTTTCTTTGAACTGTCCATGTTTTTTCCTACTTTTTCTATAGACTTTTGGTCTCTGTTTTAGAGTTCTTTATGTTTTAGGACTATCTGCCTTTCATATGTGGCAGATCTTGTGAATATTTTCTTGCACTTTTTTGGTACTCTTTTGACTTCTGTTTATGGTGTTTTGGGCCATAAAAACTCTTAAGATGTTTTATGCAGTCAAATTTATCAATCTTTTCTTTTATTGCCTTTGGATTTTGAGTCAGAGTTAAAAAGCCTTTCCCTATACCAAGGTTACAGAAGAATGCATTTATGTTTAGTTTTAATGCTTATATGACTTCATTTTTTACATTTAGCTCCCCAATCCATTATTTGTGGGTATAATGTAAGACATGGTATAAGATATCTTTCTCTGGGAACCAGCAGTTAGAGTAATGCCTATGTCGCTGGACTCCCATGTAGTCGACCGCAGTTCGCGTCCCGGACCCAGTGGCTTAAAACTCACGCCGGGTGTGTGTGCGTGCGTGCCCAAGATCCCGAGAGGAGAATGGAGGAGAAGGGATTGCGGTGTGACCATTCCCCCTGGAGGGTGATTTCTCGCTTTCTGTCTCTATGTCTCTCTCTTTCTGTCTGGCAAGTGCACGTGACGTATAACGGAAACTTCTACAAAAAAAAAAAAAAGAGATTTCTTTTTCTAAATGGCTAATTGTGCCATAATCATTTACTTTCAAAACAAGTCTATCTTGGGACCAGATGGTGGTGTAGTGGTAAAAAATATGATGCTCTGTAAGTCAATCCACATGAGAAGGATCCTGATTCAAATCCAGAGGCTTCTCTGAGTATACCAGGGAGATGAGCCCAAGATCCAGGCTGACTGGAAGCTGGGAGTGGATTGAGGCATCAAAACCTTTTTGAGAATTTGCTCTCTCACACTCATACATGGAAGAAATTAATTAAAAAAAATAAGCTTATCTTATTTAAAACTCATTTGAGTTGCTGTATTTTTAATATACTGAATTTCCACATGTACTTAAATTTATGTCTGGACATTCTATCCTATTCCTCTGGTCGATTAAATTATCTAGGCAGGAATACTATAATGTTTTAATTAAAGTTGCTACCCATCATTTAAGCAGGTTTTCATGTTTTTGGTTGGCCTACCTATCATTCGTAGATTTCTCATTTGGGCCACTTTCCTGACTGTTATTACATGTGTGTTTTTCCACATGCACTTTAACAACAACTTATTTAATTCCATATATAGATTATTCATACCTTTATTGAGATTACATTAAGTCTGTACATTACTGTGGGGAGAATTACCATCTTTATAATGTTGATTTTGTATAAGAACAGGATAGTTTTTCCATTTGTCTATCCTACTTATGTGTTTCAGGAGTATTTCATTTTTTTTCCTAATATACATTTTACATATCTCTCATTAGCTTATTTTTAGGGATTTAATCTTCTTCATTACAAACACAGTGATTAGTGATTTAAGTCACTAAGTTCAAGAGTGATGTGTCATACAGCAATAGATAGTCAAACCAGATGAATTATCACAAATCTACTGTTCTCCTCAGAAAATCAAATCAGAAATATAATAGCATTATTTTGAGGTAAAGGAGATAAATAAATGATGGATGAGAACTGTTTTAAGTTCTTCAGAATCAAGATAATACTAACTGAAAAGCATAACAATTCTATTTACATCCAAAGGTTGTGTATGTGTATATGTAAAGGAAATATAAAAGACACATTGCTTTTAAGTTTTAAGAGGAAAAGTCCAACTCATTTTGGTAGAAGAAAGGGGTAAATATCAGAGGAAAAAAAACTCCAGATGACAGGAGTTTTTAATTTGATATTATAATAGTAAAAATTATAAAGTAAGCATTAGAAAAATACTTTCATATCTATTCTAACATTGCCAGATTTTAGCAACTCCAGAGAGCATATTTCACTTTTTATATCTGTAAAAGTTATCAGAAAAGGTCACCACCTTAACTGTACAAACACATTATTATGTAAAACTAAATAGTAAAAAGTCACACTCATTTAGTTCAAACACTTTTGCCATCTGTTGCGTGTGTTTTATGCATTTTAATTATTCCAGAGACTTGCAGAAGCTCTACATTTAAAAAAAAATGCCTTCTGTTACCACAAGCAATCTCACAATCCTATGATTCATAGTAATCACCCAAATAAACATGTCTAATAAACCAGAGAGAAAAACTGGTTCAGGTTTGATTCATTCTGGAGTCTATATTTTAAGTGCTAACAGTGACAAATCCATGATCAACATAAGCTTAAAAATATGGTTAACAAATATTAGAGATATTTATAAGATGCATACCTTTAGATTCTCTACTGATCCAGGAAGCTATTTATATTTATTTAGAGTTTAGTGGTAATAAATAACTCATTTGTCTGTAAGACATTAAGTTAATAACCTGACCCACCAAAGGTTTGAATCCTAAAAGGTATAAAACAAATGTCTCAAAGTTGGTGTAACTAAGTTTACGCACATAATTCTTTGGAAGGTTTTTGAAGCATTCACCCAGTACCTACTTACTCTAATTTCAAGCACAACAGGCTTTCTTTTCTTTTCTTTTTTAAAGAATTATTTTACAAACATTTTTTATGCATTCATTCATTTATTTATTTCAATTTGACCAGGAAGGGACAGAGTGAAAATGATAGTGACAATGAAAGTGAGAGAAAGAGAGAGAAAGTGAGAAGGCAAGCCACCAAGTCTGGGATTTGAACTGCAGTCGGCCATGTGGGAGTCTAGCACCCTTAACCACCACACCACCTGCTTGCCCCAGCACAATAGGTTTTCTAACAGATATTAATTATAAAAATCAAAAGAAACTGTTTATCCAGAGATAATCCACTTGAGATTCATCACAGCCTGACTGACCCAATGAGAGGAAAATACTCAACTCTAGACTCTATATCTTTTTCATAGGGAAACGGAAATGTCCAACTTCAACAACTCTAGTCTTCTTGTCTCATGTAAGAGAGAAAGGGGGAAAGCACTTGTGGAAGTCACTGTCCAGAGAAACAGGCTCACAGAAAAAATGAGAATCATAGGATACTTTGCAACCATATCAATTAGATTCCCATAAAATAACATACTTTACTACCATGTCAATCAGGTTCCTATAAAATAACAATGGATTACAGTAACAAGAACTGGTAAGTGCCCCCCCCCTTCCTTTTGGCTGGAACCACCA
>NW_006159565.1:7753510-7802056 GCF_000334495.1 Tupaia belangeri chinensis
AAGAGGAGAGGTACCCTATATATATTCTCTAGGCCTTTTAGAAAACATAGAGTTGTTCCTTTGGCAACATATATGTGAATATACAAGAAAGGTGATATCGTAGACATTAAGGGAATGGGTACTGTTCAAAAAGAAATGCCCCACAAATGTTACCATGGCAAAACTGGAAGAGTCTACAATGTTGCCCAGCATGCTGTTGGCACTGTTGTGAACAAACAAGTTAAGGACAAGATTCTTGCCAAGAGAATTAATGTGCGTATTGAGCATATTAAGCATTCTAAGAGCAGAGATGGCTTCCTAAAATGTGTGAAGGAAAATGACCAGAAAAAGAAAGAAGCCAAAGAGAAAGGTACCTGACTTCAACTAAAGCACCAACCTGCTCCACCCCGAGAAGCACACTTTGTGAGAACCAATGGAAAGGAGCCTGAGCTACTGGAACCTATCCCCTGTGAATTCATGGCATGATGGGTGTTAAAAATTAACTAATCTGTGGTCTACTAAAAAAAAAAAAAAGAAGAAGAACTGGTAAGTAACAGATACTATTTAAGAAGGAGTCTTTAGTGAAACCAAAAAAAAAAGAGTTGAGACAAAAACAAGGACAGTCAATGAAACTTTAGCTTTAGACATTTATAGCTTTAAGAAATAATAAATCCAAAATAAATCCAAGCAAGATAAACATAAAACTTCATATTAAAGGCCTATTTACTTCAGTTCCTTTTACTTGATATGTCATATAGGGGTTTCAATTAAAAAATTTTAAGATATTCTAAAGCACAGTCTGAAGAAACAAATGAAACATCAAAATCAGACTCAGACATGGCAGAGTTTTGAGAATTAAGGAAAATTAAAATAATATGATTAATATGTCAAGAGTGCTAATAGAAAAAGTAGAAACAGCAAAGCATACATAGGAAAGGTAAGCAGCGAGATACAAATTCTAGGAAAGGATCAAAAGAAGAGATCAAAAATGCCATAGCAGAAATGAAAAATACTTTTGATGGGCTTCTCAGTACACTGAATATGACCAAGAAAAGCATTAGTGAGCTAGATGATATGTCAATAGAAATCTCCTAAGCTGGAAATCAAAGAGAACCAATCGTCCTAAAAGCAGAACATAAGGAGGCAGAAGGTGGTGTGATGGTTAAGGCACTGGACTCCCACAAGGTTGACTGTGCTTTGAATCTTAGACCCAGCAGTTTGAAAGCCATGCCAGTATACATGCATGTGTGCCCTATGGCAAAAATCTTATATATATATACACATATATACATATGTGTATATATACTGCCTAAGAAAAAAATTTTAAAGGCATATATTCACGGAAATATCAGTGGAAGGAATGAAGAAAGGGAGAAAGAAAGGAAGTGAAAAAGAAAAAATATATATATTTAAAGAAACAACAACTGATAATTTTCCATCATCTGTAATAGACACCACACTTCCAGGAAGCTCAGAGAATACCAATCAAGACGTGTACCAAAAACTAAACTCAGGCAGGGAACCAGCAGTTAGTGTAATGGCTATGTCGCTGGACTCCCATGTAGTCAACCGCAGTTAGCGTCCCAGACCCGGTGACTTAAAACTCATGCCGGGCACGTGTGCATGCGTGTCCAAGATCCCGAGAGGAGAATGGAGGAAAAGGAACTGCAGTGTGGCCATCCTCCTGGGGGATGATTTCTCACTTCCTGTCTCTCTGTCTCTCTCTCTCTCTCTCTGTTTGGCAAGCACACGCGCCCTATAGCAAAAAACCTCTCCAAAAAAATAAAAAACTAAACTCAGGCATATCAAATTAAAACTTCAAAAAAATTGAAGACAAAGAGAAAATCTTAAAAGGATCTATAGAAGGGAAAAAAAAAACTTATAAAGTAACAAGAAAAAAAATGACATCAGACTTCTCTTCAAAAACCATGTGAGCAAGAAGAGAGGAGAGTGAAATATCTAAAGTGTTAAAAGACAGAATTTGCTGGGGCCAGCAGGTGGCATCATGATTAAGGCACTGGACTCACATGACTGACTAAGATTAGAATCCCTGGATCCAGAGGCTTAAAACTCACACTAGGCACATGTGCATGCATGCTCAAAACCCCAAGAAGAGAATGGAGAAGGGATTGCAATGTGGTTATCCCCCCTACCTGAGGGGGGAATGATTGTTCACTTTCTCTCTCTGTCTCTCTCTCTGTCTCTCCAGTGAGCACACATACCCTATAGACAAAAAAAAAAAAAAAAACCTCTAAGAAAAAGGAAGTCACCAATGTAGATTTCAGTATGCAATAAAATCATTTTTCAAAAATAAAGAAGAAATAAAGCATCCCAAACTAACAAAAAAAAGTGAGGCTTTATAAAATATAGATTTGTCTTCTAAGAAATGCTACAGCAAGTGTTTCAGGGAACCAGCAGATGATGTAACAGTTATGTTGAACTCCCATGTGATCAACCATAATTTGAATTCTGGACCCAGTAAATTAAAACTCACGCTGGGTATGTGTGTGTGTGCATGCCCAAGATCCCAAGAAGTAATGGAGAAGGGATTGCAGCGCGGCTATCCTCCCTGTGGGGTGATTTCTTGCTTTTTGTCTCTCTGTTTCTCTGGCGAGTGCACATGCCCTATAGTAAAAATCTCTCAAAAAAAAAAATAGAATAAGTTTTTCAGAGAGAACAATGGCCTACAACAGAATCTTGGATGTACATAAAGAAAAGAACAGTATTAGAAAAGAAGTAAATGAAGCTAAAACAAAATATTTGTTTATAAAATATTATTGTCCTTATACTTGATTGATCTAGAAGCTTGATTGTGTTTTTAAAACAATAATAGCAACAATGCATTCAGTGACTGTAGTTTATGGATAAGTGAAATGAATGAATACAATTTTTCAACATATAATTCATTATGCTAATAGAGGAGGAAAAATAGAAATATAAAATACTCAATTAAAATCTGAGAAGACAAAAAGAGAATGGAAGGAAAAAATAAGCAGGACACTTTGAATGTAGAGACACAGATTAAAAGCAGAGAGGAAGATATATGATGCTGATGCTAGCCAAAAGAAGTCAGACCAGAGCTCTAGCTAATGCAATAAGTCAATAAAATAACTTAAAAGGTATACAGATTGAGAAAGATGAAATAAAATTGTCTGTTTATAGATAACATCACTGTGTAATTATTATAATAATAATGTAACAGTATTGGTTCATCAATTTGAACAGATATACCACAGGCAAAGCAAGCTTATAATAATAAGAAAAACTGCACAGACTATTGGGGGGGAATATGGGAACTCTGGATTTTCTGCTCAATTCTTCTGTAAACTTAAAATTGCACTACAAAATAAACCTTATTAATTTTTTTTTTAAAGAGAGCTTTGCTTTAGGGCACATGTGCTCACCAGAGAGACAGAGAGACAGAAAGTGTGAAATCACTCCCCGGGGGAATGGCCACACCACAATCCCTTCCCTTCCAGTCTCCTCTTAGAATTTTGGGCACGCATGCACACACGCCCACGTGAGTTTTAAGCCACTGGGTCCAGGACTAGAACCACAGTTGACTGTGTGGGAGTCCAGCGACATAAGCATTCTGCCAACTGCTGGTCCCAAGCCTATTAATTTTTGAAAGAGACACATTATTTTCTCTTCCTGGATTTCTCCTTCTAATGCTGCAACAACTTAAAAATTTTTTAATTGATCATAGCATGTTTTTAGTATTTTTTTTCTCTAATTTATTCATTTATTCATTCAATGCTCAATATTCGTAGACTGATGATCAGTCACTTCTAATTTTTTCTCTATATAATTTTATTTCCTTTTCAAATGATTCATTTTATCATTATTATATTTAGAGTCTATGAATCACCTGTTGTATCTTAATATCTTAATTAATGAGAGATGCCTTTCTGGTAGAAACCCCTAGAGTTATATTTATAGGCTACTATGAGGACCAATCAATCACCAGGATATGAATGAATTGGGCCCACTCAATATTAATTCAATATTTATATTTCGACTAATCCAACTTACTTGCTCTATGAATTAATATTGCTAATTATTATGTAGGTTGAGTACCCTTTCTTGACCAGAAGTGATTCATATTTCAGATAGTTTTCAGATTTTAGATTTCTTTTCAGAGTTTGGAATACTTCCATATATATAATGAGATTTCTTGGATAAGGAACCCAATTATAAACATAAAATTCATTTATGTTTCATATATATCTTATATACACAGGCTGATAGCAACTTTGAACAATATTTTTGTATTGTAGTGTTTTGACTGCAACCTGTTATGATCAGGTGTGAAATTGTCACTTGAGGCATCACATTGGTGCTCAAAAAGGTTTGAATTTCAGAGCATTTCAGATTTCAAGTTTTGGGATTAGGGATTCTCAGCCTGTATTATATATAGTACTATAATAGAATGAGTCCCTAAGAACTGTTATTGGTACACAGGAAAATCTTAGCAAAGTGTTCAATGTAACCTGAATTAATAGTTTTTTATTATTTTATTTTATACATTCAATCACTATCCATCACTACAGCTTATAAAGTGAATTTACCCAATATGAATACACTTCACACTGAATTAATATTTTAAGTATGTGTAAAATATTACAGAGGAAAAAATTTCACTGAAATACTAATTATAATTACAGAATTATGGGACTTATGAGCTTTTACTTTTGCAATGTAAAAAATGTTACAAAATAATACAGGAAGATATAAATTGCAGATCTTAAGGACTCTCTTAAAGACATTCTAGTTAGTTTGTGAGGAAATAAATATAATAATAATAGAAAAATAATAATAGAAAATAATAATAATAGAAAAACTAGAAATAAATAATCACAAAAATTTGGAAAATATCACAACAAAGTCAATGATTAATTGTGAAATAAATGGCTTAGATAAATGCTCCAGGAATTCTTAAAAGGAGAGGAAAAAAACCCTGTGGGTTGAAATAAGCTAGCTTCATGAAAGAAAAATGACATCTTGAAAGAACATATGCAAAAAGCAAAATATCAAGACATGTTGATGAGTACATGTACTGACCTGTTTAGCTAAAGTGGTTGATTTCAAAAGCTGAAAGACTAGAGCCCAAACCAGAAATGCAGGGTGAGGCAAATGAAGTCAGATTTTGAATTCCAGGCTAATGAATTTAGAAAACTATGGACAATATAAGGCATTGAAAGTTGTTTAGAGGAAAGCAATATGGTTAAGTAAACAGTGGGAGACAGTTCATGTTGGATCAGGGAGTGGGAATGAGAAGAATGGTTAAACAGCTGTAAAAAAATGTATTATGGAGTGATGGGATAAGTGACTGAATTGTGAGGAAGACAATGAAAATGGAAAAGATACAAAAGCTGCCCCCCAAAAAAGGGAAAGAAATGGGAGAGAGAGAGACTATGGACTCTTTTCTGAAGTTAGAAAAAGGCTGATGAAAATGAAAAATGAGTTCCATTCATGTTGAGCTCAGACTGTCTGGAAGAGTTCCAGATAGAAATGTTACATTAAATAATTGGATAATATTGGAATTGAAACTCAGTTGTGAGATTAAAACTAAAGAGAAATATTCTGGAAATAGCTTCAAAGAAGAGATATTTGAAGCTCTGAAAAGGGATATTTGAAGCCCTGAAAATAGATACTATTCTCCAAAGGAGAAAGTGTCTTTATAGAGAGATAATAATAGAAAGCCAAGTGAAATTTAGAGAACCTACTTTCAAGACACAGACACCAGTATAACACAAACATACCCAAACTAAGTAATCAAAGAGGAAAAAGTAAAGAACCATCCTGAAAACCAAGAAAATGTTCCTATCCTGCATTATAATGAAAATCTCTTCTATAATCCATATTTCTCTCAACTTCAGAATACTATGACCATCACAAAACATTTATTTTAAAAGTAATTCTTTCTTTTATACAAATGATATTAGATCTCAATGGAGAATCAATGTCAATTGCATTTTGCCATGAACTTATGAGAAATCACTTACTACTGATTCAATATTCAATAACAAACCAAAATGAAAATAATAATATGACTTGAACCAGAAATTATATTGTGCTAGTTCCACTAAGGGATTCAGTATTTCTTAAAGATGGGAGGAAGTTAATTCCTTTTTGAAAATAATGGTGACAATAACATCAGAGATTATTAGAGTACAGAGTTTAATGTCTGACTAAGAACTTATCTAGTAGAGGAAGGTTGGCTATAGGGACAGACAGGCAAGATAACATAGCCTAAGAATTTAAAATTCTGCACTGGTATCTGAGGAGTTTTCATTCATCTATCAATGTATTCACCCATTAATTGATTTAATTACTGAAGCCAATATGCTTCAGGTATTAAAAAGACAAATATGGGGGCCAACAGGTGACATGGTGGTTAAGGATGCTGGACCGCAGTTCGAGTCCCAGACCTAGTGGCTTGCATGCTCTCTCTCTCTCTCTCTTTCAATCTCTCTCTCTCTCTTGCTCTCACTCTGACCCTCTCTAGTTAAAGTTAAATCAATTATTTTTAAAAGATAAATATGAATAAACCATATTCCTGCTACCCACGGATTTAGTTTCCTTAATCAAAACATATTTGAGTATTAGAAAAGATAAAGTAGAAATATCTTCATTTCTGTAAAGATGTACGATTTGCAAGTCAGTCAATTTAGAAAGCAGCATACATGAAAGAATATAAGTCTACTATACCTAGCTCTAAGGCATCTACAAAAAGACTCATAGCATGAATAAGTAGTCTCACTTGCTCCTTTCTCATTTCTTCTAATACATCTTTGGAAGTTTAATTAGGTCCAGCCTAAGAGTCAATTACTCTAATTTCATCTAAAGATCAATTTCTTTCAAGAACTGAAATTTAAAGGAGCATAAATTAATATTCTCTTAAAGTTAAGTAGAATTGAACATAATTTGAAAGTCTTAAAACCTTTGATAGTAAACTTCTTGTAATGTGCAAAATTCTGAACAACTAAAGATTTAAAATTCTTCAGAATGGAAAACCATTTGTTCAGAATGACCTATACAGAGAAATTACATTGACAATTGCAAAGTACTTTCATTTATTCCAGTCAGAAACTGTGTTTTAGACATTGTCTCTCAGTAGTTAGCAATCAACAACTCCAGTAATCATACAATATCAAGTCTTCAAAAGAAGTACTTTCAGGAAAGCAGAAATTATGCAAAGGTTAATTTCAACTTGGATGGAAATTACATCAATGACTCACACAGAAAGCAATCTAAAATGTAAAAAATAAACAACATAAGTAAAATAGATATGAAATAAAACCTTACAAAATTTGCTAACTAAACTTTTTGAATGATGATACAAAAAAATTGAGCTTGCCCCTGATAATAAAAATTTCATTGAAACTCAAAATTGGACTAACAATTAAGACAGAAAATGCCACTTTCCATACTGCAAAGAATTAATTTTTGTTCAGGTTATTAAACTAACAATCTGGAAGAAATACAGATAGTGGGTTATAAATTTTAGCATTCTATAGTTAAGTAATATTACAAATTAAAATAGTCCCTGAAGAAAAGAGAATAAGAAAACTATTAGGGCAATACATTTTTAAAATTATTTTATTTAACTTTATTTATTCATTCATTTATTTATTTCAGTTTGACCAGAGAGGGATAGAATGTGAGAAAGAGAGAAAGAAAACGAGCAAGCCACCAGGTATAGGACTTGAACTGCAGTCAGCCATGTGGGAGTCCAGCACCCTTAACCACTAAGCCACTTGCCAGCCCCAGGACAATACAATTTTTTTAAATGTTATTTTTCTACTTTATTTGGGAAATTGGGCCAAAAGAAGCCAACAAAAGAGCTATAACAGAGATAATGCCCATACCTGCAAAGCTTATCAAGAAAATTGGAAGAATTTCTGACTTTATGTTAAAAAAAAAAAAAAGGTACTAATTTCTTAAAGACTTTTTTTAAAGAGATTTTTGCTTTTTTTTTTTTTTTTTGGAGAGGTTTTTGCTATAGGGCACGTGCGCTCACCAGACAGACAGAGAGAGACAGAGAGACAGACGCTCACCAGACAGAGAGAGACAGAGAGACAGAAAGTGAGAAATCACCCCCCAGGAGGGATGGCCACGCCGCAATCCCTTCCCCTCCGTTCTCCTCTCAGGATCTTGGGCACACATGCACACACACCCGGTGTGAGTTTTAAGCCACCAGGTCAGGGACACGAACCGCGGTCAACTACGTGGGAGTCCAGCGAAATAGGCATTACGCTAACTGCTGGTCCCCAAGATATTTTTGCTATAGGGCAGATGCACTCGCTGGAGAGACAGAGAGACAGAAAGTGAGAAATCACCCCCTAGGGGGAATAGCCACAATGCAATCCCTTCTCCTCCACTCCCTTCTTGGGATCCTGTGTAGGCACAAACACCAGCTCACTGGGTCCGGGACTCAAACCGCAGTTGACTATGTGGGAGTCCGGCAATGTAACCATTACACCATCTGCTGGTCCCTAAAGACTTTTTAATAAAAGAGATGATTGTAACTCTAACATCAACACATTGATCCTAAATTAAAAACTGGTATTTATAATTAAAAACTAAAATGTTAAAATAATAGAGACCTTTTATAGACTGCAGTTAATGCTAGAAATTAATTTTGCATGTTTTCAGAATATGGTATCATGGATTTAAAAAGCTTTCTAAAACTGTTGAGTTTAACTGCAACAGAAAAAAATTAATAAAATGTGGTGAAACA
The DNA here is from genome assembly GCF_000334495.1 of Tupaia belangeri chinensis. NCBI lineage: Eukaryota > Metazoa > Chordata > Mammalia > Scandentia > Tupaiidae > Tupaia > Tupaia belangeri. The sequence goes on from NW_006159565.1 coordinate 7,762,233, forward strand.
TATTACTAAAGAGGCTGTGGAATCTCCTCTCTTAAGATTAATAAAGTCAGGAACACATTTATCTTGACTTGTTTAAATGAAGCCAGATTGAAAGCTTCAAGTTGTATTAGAAGAAAGCTGATAATCCCTTTCCATCAGTCATGTATGTGGATTCCCTACTGAAAGACTGCAAAAAGGCAAGAAAGTATTTAAATTAATAGCATTCTTTATACCACAGATAATCTATATTTGAAATACCATACTGATGGGAAAGTATCTATAGTAACATTAATTATGAAAAAAGTAAAGTATATATGAAAAGATAAGATAAATAAAAGATCAAAACCTCCAAGAATTTTTTTTTAAGTTTGTTTTATTCCATGATAGCACATGTGTGCACAAGAGGCAGGGTCGAGGAGGATGAGAGAGAGAAGCACCCTCCACAGGTTCTTGTCATGCAGTCATCTCCTTCCCCCAACCTTCCTGCTCCTCAGGATCTTCTCTGAGGTGACAAGCAGAATCCACTCTGCTGTGTGGCTTCCAGCACTGTAGTTCACGTTGCTACTGACTATGCCACCAGACCAGTGTTCCAAAGAAATTTTTGAAATCATCTGAATCAATTGAACCAATTATCTTTTTGCAATTTGACTTAATAAAAACCTTGATGATTATTTCAAATGTACATCTATATATTATTTAGATACATAAATATATGGTTTTACATTTAAAAAGATGAATCTCACTGAAACTTTCAACTCAAACCAATCTACTCTTATTCAAATCTGAACAAACAAATTATCAGCTGTTAAACATATAACCAAGAAGCTTCCCAGAGGCTTCCTTTCTCCACCCAGGTTTCAGTGCTCAGGACATGCAGTGAAGAAAAGTGCTTGGCTCTCATCCTTAAGAAGCTCTTACTCTATTAGGAATGTCATGTAAACAATTAATTAAGACATGCATGACAAATGCTAAAATAGAAGTTTGGACATAGTGTTTCCAAACATCAACATGAAATGAGATATTGATATATAGGCTTATACCCAGGGGAAGGTGAACAGCTACAGAGTTACAGGAATGTGAGGCCAGAAAGGCTTAACAGAACTCCCTGATAAAATGTACAAAGGTATTAGAACTGAATTACTTACTGAACCTACCCTGACAGGTTCCATTTTCCATGCCTATGGAATTTCCATTTGTTGCTAATATTTTCATCATATAAAAAGTTCTCATCCTACAACAAAAGCTGGCCAGCATGTTCATCCAGCATAATGAGAACAGGACTCATGTAATGTTTCAAGTCAATATTGATGACATCAGTCCAAAAGCAGACACAACCAAGTCATCAGCACCATGGGGAATGAAAAAGGGTCATATATCTTTAAAAGCCTTTTAAATATTTAGTAGACCTAACACTATTAAGAAAGAAGGTAGCATTAATTCCAAGTATTATGAAACAAGCTTGTTCTTTCCTTCCAATACTGGTGCATTGAAAATATCCCTATCACATTTCAGTGTTTTTCACAGAGCAACTGATAAATCATTTCTCCAAACTGGCAAAGGGTGTTTAAATTCGAATCTAAAACAAAATTTACCAGAGGAGGAAAAAACGTGGAGGTGGGGCCAGGCTGCAACCCCATCTTCCTTTTTGATATTACTTAAGCATATTATTAAAATATTTGTTTCTCTTTGTTATATGTACCAGATTTATAAATTACCCACCACATTAGAACTAAAATTTTGTGAAATTATTAAAATGACATAATGAATGCCTTTTTATCAAGAAGCTTTTTTTTTTTTTTTTGGAGAGGTTTTCACTATAGGGCGCGTGCACTCGCCAGACAGACAGAGAGAGACATAGAGACAGAAATCAAGAAATCACCACCCAGGGGGGATGGTCACGCCGCAATCCCTTCTCCTCCATTCTCATCTCGGGATCTTGGGCACACACACACATGCGCCCGGCGTGAGTTTTAAGCCACCGGGTCCGGGACTCGAACTGTGGTCAACTATGTGGGAGTCTAGCAACATAGCCATTACGCTAACTGCTGGTTCCCAAGAAGCTATTTTTTCTCATTTTAATACATTTATTTTAATTCTGCCCATTACAAAACATGCATACCATTTCTTTTGTGGAAAAACTCCTTAACCATGCTCTAGTTAATTATTTTTAGTTTCACACATCCATAAACCTATGGCTAAGGCATTTGTAGTGTTTCCTTTAAGGATCAACATAATAATGTTAATATGGTCTGTTTTCATTATTATCTGCACATTTATTAAATCTGACAAAAGTCTTTTTTTTTTTTTTTCTTAGAGGGAGAGAGAACTTTGTTATTAGAGCTCACTGGAGAGACAAAGAGACAGAAAGCCAAAAATTACCTCCTGCGGGGATGGCCATGCTGCAATCCTTTCTCCTCACAGATGCCCCCGGCGTAAGTTTTAAGCCCCCGGGTCCGGGACTCGAACTGTGGTCAACTATGTGGGAGTCTAGCAACATAGCCATTACGCTAACTGCTGGTTCCCAAGAAGCTATTTTTTCTCATTTTAATACATTTATTTTAATTCTGCCCATTACAAAACATACATACCATTTCTTTTGTGGAAAAACTCCTTAACCATGCTCTAGTTAATTATTTTTAGTTTCACACATCCATAAACCTATGGCTAAGGCATTTGTAGTGTTTCCTTTAAGGATCAACATAATAATGTTAATATGGTCTGTTTTCATTATTATCTGCACATTTATTAAATCTGACAAAAGTCTTTTTTTTTTTTTTTTCTTAGAGGGAGAGAGAACTTTGTTATTAGAGCTCACTGGAGAGACAAAGAGACAGAAAGCCAAAAATTACCTCCTGCGGGGATGGCCATGCTGCAATCCTTTCTCCTCCATTCTCCTGTTGGCATTTTGGGCACACATGCACAAGTGCCCAGTGTGAATTTTAAGCTGCTGGGCCCAGGACTCAAATCTCAGCTTGAATATGTGGGAGTACAACTACGTAATCAGTACGCCACCTGCTAGTCTCTGACAAAAATTTTATTATGCTCCTGGAACTGACAGCCACTACCCCCCACTCTGCCAGCTGATCACAACATAGCACAAACTTTGGTATTTTACTTCTCAATGTTTCCAGGTGGACTTTCTTTCTCTTTTTGTTTAAAGTGCTACAGTATCTAGGGTCACTTCCCCCAGAAAGGTGGGCTTTTTTTGTCCCAAGTGTTCTACTGCTGTTTTTATTTCTTACTGAAGAAGACTGCTTTTCCTGCTAGCAATTGCATCTTCCAACTAATAAAAATATTTGCTAAATTCATCACTCTTCCTCTTGCTATCCTCTTTTCAAACATTGTGCTGACACCAAGAAAAGCCCTATGCATTTTATTCGTTTTTTCTTAATTATAACCTTAGTCATCAATTTCAATTAGATCATAAATGAAGGTTGACTAACATCTACCTAAAACTATATTTTTACTTGTTTTATCCATATCTTCATCTCGATTTTAACTCTTGATCACAGCACATGAAGTTGCTTGGCTAACAAGAAAGGGTTGTCAACACAGAATAGAAAATTAATCTAAGTGTATGATGAGGGAAAACTGCTTATGGATAGAAATGATCATATTATGACAGAATCCATGAAAATTATTTACCAATAGAAATACAAGAGTTGCCAAGATTATGTATCAATAAGCCATAACACATGTATCAGTACCCGGTCTTACTGAAAATAGAAAATACTAAAATAAACTTTTAGAAGACAAATAGGGGGGTCAGGAAGTGGCATAGTGGCTAAGTGCTGGACTTCCACATAGATGACAATGATTTGAGTCCTGAACTTACATATTCAAACTGAGAAATGACAGAAGAAGATCTATATTAGTGAGAACCCTGTTGAAATGCTTTAAAAATCATACTAAATTCTTTAAGTGCATCACGTGTAACAGAAAGTTTGACCGGCAGATACGACATAGTGCCAAAAACATCTCAAATGATTTAACATCTTTCCTTCACAGCCCTCCTACTATCACTAAGTGACAGACACTAGGCCAGATGCAAACAACTTGGATTAATGACTCCCAAATTCTGACATCACACATTATACTACCTGCAAATTAACAGAAAGTAATCAACTGGCTCAAAATGTCCTTCACTGAAAATTGAATTAGAAATGTCTAAAAATTTTTAAAATAGCTATAGAATTCCAAATAACTCTGTTTTCAGAAAGAGAATGCCACCCTAAATCCAGAATGAACTATCACAGCATATCAATATATAATCTGTTAACTACAATCCATTTTTACATGGGCTTGGAAGTGGAATTGGGATAATAAGCAGCAAGCACAGACTCTCAACTTTGTCCATTAACCTACTTTTGTTCATTCACCTTTTCTTTCGGTGTTACCAAAAGTATTGGTGTGTTCAATAACAAATAATGTTTTTCTACTCCTTTGGAAAGAAACCTATTTATAATTAATTGGTGCTGAATGATAAATACAGGCCTGTTTTAGAGAGTATCATTCAGCAGAATTCCATTAAGTGACTATTTTGAAAAGCTGCCTTGAGCACTGTGCACATAAAATGCATTCCCAACACAACAGTTAACCCTGTTCTAACCACCTTGTTCTAACCACCCACATGACTGTTGATACAATCATAAAGTCACCCATAAAAATAATTACAATGATCTCAACACAGGACTATTTGCTTGGGTAGGTATTCTTATCAGTAACAAAATCAAGATCCTACTTCCTAAGACAAGGACAATACAGAGGGTTTTCTTACAGCTTCAGACCATGCCATTTATAATCATAGACAGATGGAGGCCAACAGGTAGCATGGTGGTTAAAGTGCTAGACTCCCACATAGTTGACCACATTTTGAGTCCCAGACCCAGTGGCTTGAAAATCTCATTGCATATGTGTGCTTGCATGCTCAAGATCCTAAGAGGAGAATGGAGAAGAAGGGATTACAGTGTGGGCATCCCCCTTGGGGAGGGATTTCTCACTTTCCCCCTCTTGAGTTTCTGTCTATCTCAGGTGAGCACATCTATGGGAAACAAAATAAACAACAAACAAGCAACCAATAATCACAGACAGATGAAGCAATTGATAACAGCTTTTCTAGAGAGTCACTTGGCACTATGTTATCAAGAGACTTAAAAATGTGTACCCTGGGGAACCAGCAGTTAGCGTAATGGCTATGTCGCTGGACTCCCACGTAGTCAACCGCGGTTCGCGTCCCGGACCCGGTAGCTTAAAACTCACGCCGGGCACGTGTGCGTGTGTGCCCAAGATCCCGAGAGGAGAATGGAAGAGAGGAGATTGCAGTGTGACCTGCACCCACCCCCTGGTGGGTGATTTCTCGCTTTCTGCCTCTATGTCTCTCTCTGTCTGGCGAGCGCACGCGCCCTATAGCAAAAACCTCTCCAAAAAAAAAAAAAAAGTGTACCCTGTAACTCCACATAGACCCTTCCTTTTTTCCTACTTTCCTATCTACCTACCTTCCTTCCTCCCTTCCTCCCTTCCTCCCCCCCTTCTTTCTTCCTTCTTTCTTTCCTTCCTTTCTTCCTTCTTTCCTTTCTTTCTTTTGTTTTTTGCCATAGGGTGCGTGTGCTCACCAGACAGAGACAGAGGGAGGGAAAGTTAAAAATCAGCCAGCCCGCCCCGCCACACACACACTGCCCCAGGACCAGCAATTGGTGTAATGGCTATGTCGCTGGACTCTCGTGTAGGCAACCTGCGATTCAAGTCCCAAACCCAGTGGCTTAAACTCACACTGGGCGCATGTGCATGCGTGCCCAAGACCCCAAGGGCAGAAGAGGGGAGAAGGGATTGTGGTGTGGCCATCCGCCCAGGGGGTGATTTCTCGCTTTCTGTCTCTCTGTCTCTCTCTGTCTTTCTGGCAAGCACACACGCCCTATAGCAAAAAACTCTCAAAAAAAAAAAAAAATCAACCCCCCCACGGGGGATGTCCACACCACAGTCCCTTCTATTCCATTTTCCTCTTGAGATTTTGGGTATGCATGTACACATGTGTCACATAATTTTCAGCTGTTTTGGCCAGGACTCACACCACAGTCAAAAATGTAGGAGTCCAGCACCCTACTTATCTCTTTCTAAGAATTTACCCTAAAATTATAAAGGCATACAAATGTATATAAAAAAGAATGGTATTAGCACAATTTATAATAACAGAATATTTTATTATAATGTTTAAAAGTTCAGCAATAGAAGACTAAGCAGCTGTTATGTACAATATACTAATTGAAAATTATATTTTTGAATGTATTTATGTGGGAAGATTATTATGTGTTATGAAGTGGTGAGAGGAAAGAGGCTACAAAATACTTAAAGTGTGGTACCATTTTTGAAAAATTAAATATAAATGTATGTGTAGAAAAGACCTAAAGAATATACACTGCTGATAAAATGTAAAATTAATCCCTGGGGTAGTGGGATTATAGATATTTTTAATGTCAGCCCTGTTGCTTCCCTGCTCATTCTTTTATTTTTTAAATAATAAATCAGCACTACTTCTATTAAAAACTAATTTTTTTCTGTAAGTCAAAAATTAGGAACAAATGTTGGGGCCAGCAGGTGTTGTGGTGGATAAGAGAGCTGGACTCCCACATGGCCAACTGCACCAGACCTGGCGGCTTCCTTTCTCACTCTCTCTCTCTCTCTCTCTCTCTCTCTCACACTCTCACTCTGTCCTTCTCTGGTCAAATTAAAATAAATAAATAAATGAATAAATAAATAAAGTTAGATAAAATATTTCTTAAAAAAAAATTAGGAACAAAAAGAAAGATTAAAAAAAAAAAAGGCCAGCCAGGTGGCATGGTAGTTAAGATGTCTTAATCTCACATGGCTGCATATATGGTTTGAGTTCCAGGCCTGGCAGCTTGAAGAACAAGCCAGACATGAGTGCATGTGTGCCCAAAATTCCAAGAAGAGAATGGAGGAGAACAGAAGGTAGCACTGTCAATCCCACCCCTGACCCCATGGGGGGCTCTTTCTCACTTTCCCTCTCTCTTTCTCTGTGTCTCTCTGGGGGAAAAGAAAGAAAGAAAGAAAAAACAGTGATATATATACTGTATAAAATTCCCATAAACTCTTACAAATTTTCAGACCAAGAGAAGGCATAATGGTTATATCATTGGACTCCCATTTAGCCGACCACAGTTCAAGTCCTGGATCTGGTGGCTTAAAACTCACACTGGGAGTATGTACAGGCATGCCCAAAATCCCAAAAGAATAGAGGAGAAGAGATTATGGTGTGGCCATCCCCCCAGGGGGTGATTTCTCACTTTCTGTCTCTCTGTCTTTCCTGCAAGTGTACATACCCTATATAAAAATCTCTCTCCACAAAAAAACAAAAACAAAAACAAAGAAAAAAAAAACTTACAAAAAAACAGAAAATATTGGGACGTTTCCCACTACTACATATAAAAGAAAATTTCTGCTGGCATGAGTCATGTTATATGATTGGTTAGCTGCAGAATCACTAATCACACAGCATCTCCTAAAACAGAGATGTCACTAACACCACTAGAATTTCCTCTACTAGATCTTGACTTCTTTGTAAATTCATAATTAGTTGGATTTTTCATCATTTTTCTTATCTTTCCCTTCCCCCATTCTCTTTTCTTATTACTAAAATTTTTTTTCATACCAATTAAAAAATTAGTACCTTGGGACGAGCAGTTGGCGTAATGCCTATGTCGCTGGACTCCCATGTAGTAGACTGTGGTTTGAGTCTTGGACCCAGTGGCTTAAACTTACGCCAGGCGCGTGTGCGTGTGTGCCCAAGATCCCGAGAGGAGAATGGAGGAGAAGGGACTGCAGCATGGCCATCTCCCCTGGAGGATGATTTCTCGCTTTCTGCCTCTCTGTCTGTCTCTATCTTTCTGGCAAGCACATGCACCCTATAGCAAAAACTTCTCCAAAAAAAAAAATTAGTACCTTAAAAGTCTTCATTATTTGAATTGATTCTAGCTAAAAAAGGTTTTTCAAAAAAAAGGGGGGTGGGGAGGGAGCAGCAGGTGGTACAGAAGCTAAGGTAGCTGGGATCCCACATGGCCTACTCCACGGTTCAAGTCTTGGAACCAGCAGTTGGAAAACCATTCCTGGCATGTGTACTTGCATGCCCAAAATAATCCTGAGAGTTGAGTTGAGGAAAAGGGATTCCAGTGTGGCAGTCCCTCCTGGAGAGTGATTTCTTACTTTCTTTCTCTCTCTCGCTCTTTGGTGAGCACATGTGCACTATAGCAAAAAAAAAAAAAAAAAAAAAAGAAGACAAAAACTAGAAAGGAAAAATGAAGTTCAGAAAGAACAAAGAAAATTCAAATTGTTTATCTACACTAATCAGAAAATCAATTCCTTCTTTCCAATCTATTGGTATTCCCTTTATTTAACTAAAAGTGTACAGATGGGAAAAAACTAGTACCAGCATTCTGGAGAAAGATAATTCCAAGGGTAAATGACTAACATTGATTTGCTACTACATAACATTCACTATGACAAGTATAAACTTACTTTAACTACTGGGTAAGAATGTTAAGGCATTGCTTGACTTTAATTATTAAATATAAACAATAATGTCCACAACTTCCTAAATCAAACTCCATGCAGGAATCCAATTTTTAAAGGCACACCTTAGTTCTGCATCAACATTGTTAGTTTTCATAAAAACTATATATACCCTCAGTTTTTAATTGCTTCGAACAGAGTGGGAAGGAAGTAGGAAAATCAGAGGGCCCAAGAGAAAGGAAGAGAGAGGGAAGAAACCAAAGGGGGGAGAAAGTATGTAGAAAAGGTCGGGAAATAAAGATGAAGAGATGACAGGGTACAAAGGTGGGAAAAAGAGACAGAGAAAGACCAAGAGAGAAAAACAGCGCTTGGCTATTGTTTGATTTAAAATAATTAAGTTATTTTATGTACATAAAATATACTTATGCTCATAATATAGAAATAGACTATACGGAGTAAGTCACAATAGTTTACTAAACAGAAGGACTAAAACTTGTCTAGAAAAAAATACCACATCGGTCTTATTCTTGAAAAGACAACACTTTTAAGAAAAATACTGTAAGGGAATCAGCAGTTAGCATAATGTCTATATCGCTGGACTTCCACGTAGTCAACCATGGTTCACGTCCTGGATCCGGTGGCTTAAATTCACTCTGGGCGTGTGTGCATGCGTGCCCAAGATCCCGAGAGGAGAATTGGAGGAGAAGGGATTGTGGCATGGTCATCCCCCCGGGGGGTGATTTCTCACTTTCTGTCTCTCTGTCTCTCTCTGTCTGTCTGGTGAGCTCACACGCCTTATAGCAAAAACCTCACCAAAAAAAAAAAGAAAGAAAGAAAAATACTGTAAATCTGGAGGAAAACTAAAATTTCACATTGACATATTCATTTATAATTGATTACTCCATTGGTGGGGGGGGAAGAACAGCAGTAAGCTGCACACGTCCTCCCCTCAGAGTGCTTTTGCACTGAAATAAAATAAAAACATATGAAATGTTCTGCATGTAATATATACAAATATTAAACACAGATAACAAAAATGATGTAAAACAAAGTTTATGTCTTTAACAAAAAAATATTGGTTAATTTCTTTATAAAACCCAATGATGTCTAGGCACCTTAAAGTATATTTCTAGTGAGAGGAAATGTGGTTCTGCAAGATACAACCACCAATTTCTCTGCCTACATGAAAACCCTTCTCACGAAAGATGACTGGCTTGACAGAAAAAAAAAAAATATATGAAGAATGTGGTCCCAAAACATTAACGTGGAAGGAATATGTAACAGCACAGCATCCTTGACTGTATAGTAACTGTCAAAGACTGACAAAAATAAATCTGAAAGCCCAACAAATAAAGCCAAAATTATTTTCTGAGAAAGTGAGTCCTAAAAAAGAACTAATAAAAAAATTCTTAATAAATAATTAGATTATGCATGTTCTTCAGATCCCAGCACATGAATGGCTTTCAAAGTAATGCATTCAACATGGTAAGATATTTTTAAAAGCTTCAATTGAAGTATTTGCTACTTATCTACTCTCATTCATAAGTTCAACCCAAACTTATTTCCTGAATATCTTCTTCATGCCAAGCCTTCTGTCAGGTACTGCTGGTATCTAGGGGCCAGAAGAAATACACATCACTTTCGACCATGAGGTCATCTACGATACTTAACTGCTTGAGGAAAAGTAACATCCTATCATTTTTTCATCCCTATCTCATAATGTCATTAACTGTCCCATAGCAGGGACTACAATAATAACAACAAGGATGATAATAGTTAATATTAAAAGTTTACTGCAGAAGTATCTGCCACTGTTCAAGTGTATTGCTGCTTTGCAAATACCATTTAATCTTCATACATCAATGAGGTACTATTATTAATCTCATTTTAGTGATGAGAAAAAACAAGACTAGGTCAACTTCTGTTGCTGAAAAAAAAAAAAAAAAAGAATAGTGGGGGAGACCAGTAGGTGGTATGGTGTTTAAGGTGCTGGACTCCCACATGGCCATCCACATGGTTCAAATCTGAGGCCTCATGGCTGGAAAATCACACTGGGCACCTGTGCACATATGCCCAAAATCCTAGGAGGAGAATGGAAAAGGAGGGATGGTGCTGTGGCCGTCACCCTGCTGGGGTGACTTCTCACTTTCCCCCCTCACTGTCTCTCTCTCTCTCTCTGTCTTTCTCTAGTGAGCACATGTGCCCTCTGGGGTACTTAAGTATACATACAGAAGCTCTAACCTACTTCAAGACCCTGGGCTATTGTGTGCTTTACTAACTCCCCAGCTGATTGTGATAGGCAGCAAGGTTTGAGAAACTCTGCTTTATAGGGTCTTTTCTCCCTCCCTAGCCACAGGACCCACTGACTGTCAACCAGGAAGGAGCTTCCTTTTTCCTAATAACTGAAAAAACCTTGGTGAACTTTTCTTCATCCTAATTATCTAGAAGGTGTCTCAACAATTTCCCTGATTTATCCACCAGCAAAGAGCAGAGCAGATATTAAAGTATAAGGAGCTTATGATTTCCAGATGGTAAAATATACATCAATGGATCCTAGAATGGCATACATCAGCATATACACAGTGACATACATATGCTGGCTGTATCTCCTATTATCTTGTCCTTCCCTCCCTCAATTAACAGCTAAATTCTTCGCATGTCTACAGGTTAACTGGAATAGCAGAAAATCTGAGTCAACCAAAGCAGCAAGTGAAGAAAGGGCAGAACTAGAAGACAAATTTACAGTTTACATTTAGCTTATCAACGCCAACCACTATATGGAAAAAACCCAAATTTGACGGAAAACTTTTTTTTCCAAAGTTTTTGCCATTGGGTGCATGTGCTGGCCAGAGAGAGACAGGACAAGACAGAGAGAGGGGCAGTGAGAAATCACCCTCCAGGGGGTATGGCCATGTTGAAATCACTTTTTCTCCATTCTCCTCTTGGGATTTTGGGCACATACACACATACACACCCAGCATGATTTTCATCCTCTGGGTCCAGGGCTTGAACCACAGTCAACCATGTGGGAGTCCAGCTCCTTAACCACTATGCCACCTGTTGGCTCCCTAACAGAAATCCTTAGTGGAGATAAAACTATAATCAGTTTTACAAAGAAGGAATGGTTAACATAAAACAATAGTATCCCAGGTAGTGATTAAACAGGCTTCCAATAAGTTAATATGCAGAAAATAATTATGTTAATAGTATGCTAATGTTGATTTCAATCAGCTGTTCAAGTTTCAGAAGAATTAACTGCTTTTTTATTTTGAAAAATTTGAACATTTACAAAACTCTTTAGGAAGCCCAAAAGTATTCTAATAGAGAACTTAATTGGGAGAAAGAAATGGAATTGCAATATCATATGTAATTTTCAAATTAATTATTTTGTAAACATTATTCAAATATTGAAGCAAATAGCTTTAAGAAAGTGAAAAGAAAGCATTAGAATCTGGAGATTCATGCCATCAAAGTTATATTATTATCTAGGACTTTACCAATAAGAAAATATTATTTTAGAAACTAGTATTTCTGACATTGTCCCATACATATTATCTTCAACCTTGTGGCCACTATCCATAATTCTGAAAGAAGTCTGATTATTTCAAACCTAATAAAAATAAATGTAAGAGTTAATCTTTCCTCAAAGATTTATTTCTTTAGAAATCTATTTTAAAAAAATATTTTCTGAACTCCAACTGTAGGCTGGGATATATTCAAAGAGTAATTGTGATATCAACTAATAGTTGTTTGTACCTACCACAAATGCTAGACCAGGTTATAAATTCTTTGAGAAACGAGGTGAGATAAAATAAATCTATTCATCCTTGTTCTAAATTTCCTTTATGCATAACACATAGAAACAACACACACATACAGTGCTCTTTTGTAGAGATATATTAATTAATTTAATAACTAATGCATTTGTACAAGGGAGATGGGGAGCATGGCTGCAGAGAGGATGTGGTAGAAAAACATGGAGGAAGACTGGGGAAACCCAGAGGATATTCTCAGACACAGGATGGAGCAAAGCTCTGAGACAAAACCATAATTATCTTGAGAGAAAAAGCAAGCAGTGAAAATAGAGCTGAAAGCTCAAATACAGAGTAGCTGAAATGATGAGCCCTGAGAGAAACATGCAGCAGTGAGAAATAATTCTGAAGGTTAAAAAACTTCAGACAGTTTAGTGGGCACCACCCCCATAATTATGGGCCACTAAAGTCATGCTTATACAAATAACATATCAGTGCTGTCTCTCCCCACCCCTAACCATCCTCATAATCAAAAAGAAGTGTAGGTTATTTCTAAAGGTCATTGGATACAATTTCCTCTAGTGTGAAAATCTGACTATTTAAGAATATTGGAAAGCTTAAAATGATCATTAATTATTAATTCAATGATCTGTTTTTCTCTCTCGGCTAGACTATAAGAACTATGAGTGTAGCTAGGACCGTATCTTCCTAGTCGTACCACATATCTTAACCTAGCTCTGGGCCACACAAGTACAGGCAGGCAATGAAAAGTGAATTAATTCATATATAAGAGATAGGAAATTAATAAACAGAGTCAAGTTAAGTGGAAGGTCAGACTGAAGAAAACCTGGAAAGTCACGTTAAAAGTAATATATACTTTTAATAAAAACACAATTTATGAAATGACAAATCCAAGTTTAAATAAGGAAATAGAAATGTGTGTAATATATCCTTTATACTATCTGTATTTCTACTCATTAATAATTTCAAAGTTTCTGCTTTTCTATATGTATTCCAATTATTTAAGATAAGCTTATAAATTTCTAAGAGTATAAGAACATGAAAAACTGTCTAATGGCATTCCTTTGTATATGCTCATTCACATCCATACAAGCACTGGGTTTTTATTCTTAATATCTCCTCAAAAATGAAAGTCTGAAAAGATAAATGGAAGGGGAAAAAATGTTATTTAGATCAAATTGAGAGGGGGAAACTTTGCCCATTGTGAGGCCTGGTTATCTTAATTATTTAATTCTGAAAGAATCTTAGTCTTTCATCCATTTTCTTAAATAACAAAATTTTGTATAGTTCATATGGTAGTCTCATATAATAATATTTCTTCAAGAATGCATTTCATTTGCTAATTTTTCCAGCAAAATTGGAATTTAGACATATAGCTCTGAAACCATAAATCTCTTATTGATTTTTATGATGCCAGGTTAACAGAAGACACTCATTCCACAATAGCCTGAACAGATACTTCACATTTCAAAGTCTATGCATGAACCAAGTATACCATTCAGTGGTTCAATTAAAGAAAATGGCCAGAAATGTCTTCTTTTTGAAATAACCAGACTAGAACTTCTTTTATTTTTTTTCTTCAAGCAAGGGGTCATGAAACAGGAATTCTGCACATATTAGATGCCTAACTATTCCCACATTAAACAAAATTATCACATTGCTATAAAATGCTGACCCCACTTAAGGATCATGCTGGTCAGTAATTTCATCGTTTTATCAAGCATGCAAAAGCTGTTATCTTCAAGCTGAATATTGCTACAAGGTGGTTACACAAATACTGTTTGCTTAAAGACAATGTTATCTAGAGAAAGAAGTTTTTTGCCAAAGTAATGTAAATAATTTCCTGAGATATCTCACAAAACAACCTAGACTCCTCACAGATCCCCTATAAGACTATAGAAACAAGTACTCTTTCTGGGACCAGCAGTTAGCATAATGGCTATGTCGCTGGACTCCCACGCAGTCGACAGCAGTTTCTTGTCCCAGACCTGGTGGCTTAAAACTCACGCCGAGCACGTGTGCGTGCGTGCCCAAGATCCCAAGAGGAGAATGGAGGATAAGGGATTGTGGCGTGGCCATCCCCCCGGGGGGTGATTTCTTACTTTCTATCTCTCTGTCTCTGTCTGGCGAGCGCATGCACCCTATAGGGAAAAACCTCTCAAAAAAAAAAAAAAAAGAAACAAGTACTCTTTCAGGAAAAACTACAGATTAATTAGTATACTGAAAATAATGTACAGAACCAGCTTCTACAGACAGGTAACGTTGCCATGCTAATAAATGAATTTTGGTAAGCTAGTTGTTTAAGCTTCCTACTAACCAATTTTCCAGGATAATTACCATCAAGAAAGAAACTCAACTTAAAAAATGATGAAAGACAGAAGTTTTCTTAATTTATTATGGAATACTATTTAATCTGTCAGAAACACTGCCATTCAAAAGAATGTCCAAAAATTCATGGAAAAACAGAAGTAAGTTTATTTTGGTGCTGAAAATTTTTGAAATACATGCGTAGGTTTGTCATAATATGAATTTCCATGAACTTTTTTTGAATCCCTTCATGTCTTATTTCTCATATGTGTGTGAGTATATGACCTTCCTATAACTTTAAATCAATCTATCCTTTTCATAATTCATATTACATAGTATATATCTTTTTTATACTCACAAATGAATATAAAGTAACCCTTTGTAATCAATTTCACAAAATATTTGTTCATAATAATGGAGTATTTTTATATAGAAAAATTAATATCCTAGGGCCAGTCAGTGGCACGGTGGTTAAGGCAGCTGGATCCCATAAGGCTGACTGCGCACTTTGAGTCCTAGACCCAAAAGCTTGAAGGACATGCCAGGTACGTGTGCGTGCATGCCCAAAATCCCAAAAGGAGGAAGAAATAGAGGCATGGCCGCTTTCCATAGGGAATGCTTTCTCACTTCCTCCCTTTCTGTCTTAAAAAAAAAAAGACAAAGAGAAAATAGTATTTTATAAGAACTCGTTTATCAAACCTATAGGAATTTTGATATTGCAGCCAAGATTAATTCCAAATTCATTAGAAACTTAGCAGACAGCACAAAAGATTTAAGTCCTAAAAGGAGTAACAAGTTGAATCAAATGCTATTGATAACAAGTTTTAAAAGTCGTCAGTTTGGCAACCTCATACTTCTTTCTTACTTAAGTGTGGTAGCAACATTGTAATACATCACAACATAGAGCTCTTCGGGGGCATCCAAGGCACTTTGCTAACAAGCCAGACGTGCTAGCTCCTTCATTTACACCAAGACACTAGTGAGCAGAGAAAGATGGCATAACACAAAAAGAAAATAACTTGGGATCGCAGGCAGTTGCCCAGGTGATGGTAAAGTGCCAAGCTGAAAAACCTGTGGTCGCTAAGCAGCAGCAAAGACAGCGGAGAGATTACCTTCCGGCCTCACTGAGCGGCAGTTAAATTCAGATTGGCGGAGCCACAGCACACCCTGGTGACAAAACGAGATATCTCTGGTTGGTCTGACCAAAGTCACTGAAACACTATTGAAGTGAGTAAACTACCTAACATTTCTTCAAATCCTCCTGAGAAGAACCAAAAACACAGTAAGTAAACTTGAGCTATTAAGAAAAAAATTAAAAACGAAAACTAAGAGAGCTTTTATATAGTATAAACGCTAGTACTACTTTTAAAATATTTGGTTTAGTTGCTTACCAGCAGTGAAAACTTGGGTTAGTTTTTTAGGTTGCTGGTGTGTCAATTTCACAATGTGAATTTAAAAAAATAAATAAGTCCTTGCATTATATGTAGCCATAAGAATAAAAATCAATGTTATAAACGTGCTTATAAATGGACCTAGCACATAGAAAACATTCTATATATTCATTATACAAATAAAGCCAAAGTAGAGATCAGATGTTTAAAGAATAATATGATATTAAAAGCTACTGGGTTGTTGGAAAACTCATGATGCATTCTGCATAGAAAAAATATGTCATAACTTTTCCAACAACCCAGTATAACATATTGCCTTCTTGCTATGTGCCCTCCACTATGTTCTTTACATACACTATCCCCTTTCTTCTTAATAGCAAATATGTACAGTAGGTATTGTAATATTTACAAATGAGGGGAGGGGGAGGCAAATGTTAAGTCCAAAACAAAACTAACAAGTGGCAGAGTCAAGATTCAAATGAAGGTATTTCTAACTAAAAGCTGTGCTTTTAACCTTACTGCACCATAGAGAAAGAAAATCTGTCAGCCACCCATAGGTGTCAGCGGAAAGGCATCTGGCAGCAGCTGAATGAGACAGACACACACAAGTTCTATCCAACCATCCTCACTAGCAAAAGAATTGATATTTTAACATCAAGAATAAGAGGATATGGGTAAGTACATTAACAATACTGGGGGCCTATGCACAATGTGTAACAATTACAGTTCGGGGCCTGTATTCCAGTATAAAAATTAGTCACTTCTTTTCTAGTTGTATGACTCAAACTAAATTAAATGCTGTACCCAGGTTAAAAAGAATAATATTAGTTTGAAAACTTTTTTACAACTCTATATATTATATCTATATTCATATTTCAAACAGAGACTGTGCAAAAAAGAAAAAAAAAAGCGAGTTTCCCTAGTGGTGGTCAAAATCCCAGTAAATGGCAAACCATTTGACATGGATCACTTCAAAGTATTTGTAGTTCATTAAATCCCACTAAACTTATGATTTTATCAACCATAGACATTTTCCTTGGTAATTTAGACTTATTTTGAATATGCTGTATACTTCAAATAGCATACTCTAAAACTTTTATAAGTACTGTTTACCACATCACAGATTTGATCAAGGTTGTCTTTTATATGCTCTATTTAACATATTCATCTTAAAATAGTAGAGCCTAAAATTTTAAAACAATATTAAAAGAGCCTGAATTATACCAACAGGGCCAAAACACAAAACATTAACTAAAATGTTATTTTATACCATCCTGGAAAATTTCTCTTTCTTTTTCTCTGCCACAATATAATCTCTAAATTTAAATTCAGGACAGAAAACTTATTTTCATCCAACTTTAGTGGGGTATAATTGAAAAATGAAAATTACATATAATTAAAGTGTACAAGATGATATTTTAATATACACATACATTGTAAAATGATTATAATAAAATTAATTAGTATCTCTATAACCTCATATAGTTAATGTGTGTGTGTGGTCAGGGTATATAAGATCTATTCTCTGCAAATTTCAAGTATACAATACATTATTATCAACTATAGTCACTATGCTGTTCATTATGTTCCACATTTTACTCATCTTTTAACTGAAAATTGAACCCTTTGACCAACTTCTCACCAACTCTCCCACCCCTCTCATCTACTGGTAACCACCATTCTACCCTGCTTCTATGAAATCAACTTCTTTAGATTCCACAAATGAGATAATATTTATTATTCTGTGCCTGGCTTATTTTACTTAGTATAATTTCTTCCAAGGAGAATGATAGAATTTCCTTCTTTTACAAGGCTAAATGGTATACCACTGTGTATGTATGCTATAGGGCGCGTGCGCTCTCCAGACAGACAGAGGGAGACAGAGAGACAGAAAGCGAGAAATCACCCCCCCCAGGGGGGATGGCCACACCACAATCCCTTCTCATCCATTCTCCTCTTGGGATCTTGGGCACGCACGCACACGCACCCAGCGTGAGTTTAAGCCACCGGGTCCGGGACACGAACCGCGGTCGACTACGTGGGAGTCCAGCGACATAGCCATTACGCTAACTGCTGGTCCTGAAGCCACATTTTCTTTATCCACTCATCCTTGGTGGGCATTTATGTTGTCCCCATATCTTTGCTACTATGACTAATAATGCAAGTAACATGGGAGTGCAGATTTATTTGTACATACTGATTTGATTTCCTTTGGCTATAAACCCCAAAATGGAATTGCTGGCTCATGTGGCAGTTCTATTTTTAATTTCTTGAGGAATTTCTGTACTGTTTTCTATCATTGCTGTATGAATTTATATACCCATCAGTAATGTATTTCTCTTGTCTCCAAAATCTTGCCAATACTTGCTATAT
The DNA here is from genome assembly GCF_000334495.1 of Tupaia belangeri chinensis. Classification (NCBI taxonomy): domain Eukaryota; kingdom Metazoa; phylum Chordata; class Mammalia; order Scandentia; family Tupaiidae; genus Tupaia; species Tupaia belangeri. The sequence continues at coordinate 7,780,579 of NW_006159565.1, forward strand.
TTCATCTTTTTTATAACAACCATCCTCACACATATGAGGTAATATCTCATGGTGGTTTTGGTCTGCATTTCCTCAGTAGTGATATTTAGCACTTTTCATATATCCATTGGCCATTTGTAGGTCTCTGGAAAAATGTCTAATTTGATCTTTTGCTTATTTTTCTAAAGCAATTTATTTTTGTTTTTGTTTTTTGGGGTTTTTCATTTGTTTGTTTTTGCTATTAAGTCCCTTACAAATTTTGCATTTAATCCTCTTTTTTAATTATTTCATTCAAGTTTTTAAATTTATTTATTTATTTTAATTTGACCAGAGAAGGACAGAGCAAGAGCGAGAGAGAGAGAGAAAGTGAGAAAGCAAGCTTTCAGGTCCAGGGTTCAAACCACAGTCGGCCATGTGGGAGTCCAGCGCCCTTAACCACCACGCCATGTGCGGGCCCCTGGATTTAATTCTTTATAAGATATATGCTCTACAAATATTTTTCCCATTCTATGGGTTGCCTTTTCACATTGTTGATTAGTTCCTTGGCTTTGCAGAAACTTTTTAGTTTAGTGTAGTCCCACTTGTTCATTTTTGGTTTTGTTATTTTGCTTTTAGTATCAGATGGTAAAAATTACTGCCAAGCAAGGTCATGTAGCTTTTCTCCTACATTTTCTTCCAGGAGTTTAAGTTTCAATCTTCTGCTTAAATCTTTAACCTAGTTTTTATTTAGTTCTATGTACGGTATAGAATAAAGATCCATTTTCATCTTTTTGCAATTGTGTATCCAGTTTTTGAAGCAGTATTTACTGAAGGAACTATCCTTTCTCTATTGTGTATTCATAGTGCCTTTGTAAAAAATCAGTTAACTAGAGATTTATTGCTGGGTTTTCTATTTTGTGTCTCTGGTCTATGTATCTGTTTTTATGCCAGTACAAAGCTATTTGAATGAGCTTTGTAAAATAACTTAAATCAGGAAATGTGGTGCTTCAAGCTTTGATTTTCTTCCTCAAGATTACTTTAGCTACTTGAAATCTTTTGTGAGTCACACAAATTAAGATCATTTTTTCTATTTCTGTGGGAAATGCTATACGGATTTTAATAGAGACTGAATTGAATCTGTGCATCACTTTGTGGAATACGTACATTTTGACAATTTTGATTCTTCTGATTCACAAACATGAGTTATCTTTCCATTTATTAGTGTCTTCTTTAATTCTGGTCATCAGTGTCTTATCATTTCAGTGTACAGATCTTACAGCTTCTTGGTTAAATTTATTCCCCAGTATTTTATTCTTTTTGACATTATTATACATGGGACTGTTTTCTTGATTTCCTATGCTTCATAGTTCATTGTTAGTGTATAAAAATGCAACTAATTTTTATATGATGATTTACTATCCTGCACATTTATGAAATTTGTTTATTAATTCTAGCAGGTTTTGGTCTTTTCTATGTAAAAGGTCATGTTATATCTACAAACAGACATGATTTAACTAACTTATTTCTAATTTGAATGCCTTTTATTTCTTTTTCTTACTTAATTGCCTGGCTTGCACTTCAAGTAAGCATGCTGAATTTTATCAAAAGCTTTTTCTGCATCTATTGAAATGATCATGTGGTTTTTGTTGTTCATTCTGTTTATGTAATATCTCACATTTGTTGAAGCACCTAGGGATGAATCCCATTTCATAATGTTTAATGGTCCTTTTAATGTCATGTAGAATTCAATTTGTTAGTATTTTGTTCAAAATGTTTATATCTATGTTGATCAAGGATATTGTCCTGTAATTTCATTGTCTTGGACTGTCCTCGTCTGGTTTTGGTATCAGGAAAATGCTGACCTCATCAAACAAGTTTGAAAGTATTTCCTCTTCTTCAATTTTCTGGAAGAGTTTGAGAAGGTAGAATTAACACTGAAGCCATCAGGTCCTGGGGTTTTCTTTGATGGAGACTTTATATTACTGATTTGATCTCCTTATTTGTTATTGATCTGGTCAGATTTTCTATTTTTTCATGATACAGTCTTTTTTTTGGTTGTTTTTGGAGAGGTTTTTGCTATAGGGCACGTGCACTTGCCAGACAGACAGAGAGAGACAGAGAGATAGAAAGCAAGAAATCACCCCCCAGAGGGGATAGCCACGCAGCAATCCCTTCTCCTCCATTCTCCTCTCGGGATCTTGAGCCACCAGGTCCAGGACTCGAACCGCGGTCGACTACGTGGGAGTACAGCGACATAACCATTACGCTAACTGCTGGTCCCATGATACAGTCTTGATAGACTGAATATTTCTAAGAATTTATCCATTTCCTCTAGGTTGTGCAATTGTTTAGTCTATAATTTTTCATAAAAATCTCTTACAACTGTGTATATCGGTGGTATCAGTTGTAATGCCCTCTTTCTTATTTTTTATTTTATTTTATTTGAATCCTCTTTTTTACTTTGTCTAGTTAACAGATTAAAGGTTTTAATGCTTTTTTCTTTTGTTTTTCTAATTTCTATTTCATTTATTTCTTCTCTGATTTTTGTTATTTCCTTCCTCTAATAAACTTGGGCTTAATTTGTTCTTGTTCTAGTTCTTTGAGGAGTAAAATTAAGTTGTTTATTTGAGATCTAGCCTTTTTCTTTATGTTGACACTTATCACTATAAACTTCCCTCTTAGAACTGCTTTTACTCATCCCCCAAATTTTGATATGTGTGTTTTCATTTGTCTCAAGTTTTTAAAAAATTTTCTTTTGATTTCTTCTTTGACCTATTAGTTGTTCAAAACTGTGCTGTTTGATTTCTACATATCTGTCATTTTTCTAGTTTTCTTCCTATTATTGATGTGAAATTTCACATGAGTGTGGTCAGAAAAAAATGTTCAAGATTATTTCAGTCCTCTTAAATTTGTTATGCCATTTTTGTGACCAAACATAATGACCACGTTTAGGAAATGTTCCATGTGCACTAGAGAAAAACAAGTATTCTGCAGCTGTTGAACAAAGTGTCCTGGATATGTCTGTTGCATCCATTTCATCTAAACTGCAGTTCAAATCCAATGTTTCTTTATTGATTTGCTGTCTAGATGAATCTATCTTCCTACTGTTGAAACTATAGTATTAAAATCTCCAATTATTATTTATTACTGTATATTTGTCCCTTCAGTTTTGTTAATATTTGCTTTGTATAGGTGCTCTGATACTGGTTATATATTTACATTTGTTGTATCCTTTTGATGAACTGACCCCTTTATCTTTAAATAATGACACTTCTTGTTTCTATTTACATTTTTGGGGTTAGTCTCTTTTGTCTAATGCAAATATTGCTACTGCTGCTTTCTTTCAGTTTGCCTTTGTTTGCATGGAATACCTTTTTCAATCCCTTCACCAGTGATCTGTAAGCTCACTTATTAGTTCTACCATCATGGCAAAATTCTTAGATTTTCTACATAGATGATCATGTCACCTGTGGATAAAGACTATTTCACTTATTCCTTTCCACTCTGTCTTTCATTTTACTTACTTAATTTGGTTTTTGCCATAGGGCACGTGTGCTTGCCAGAGAGAGACAGAGACTGAGGGAAAGTGAGAAATCATTCCCTCTCCCCACCTCACGAGGGGGAGGGAATGCCCACGCCACAATCCCCTCTACTCCATTTTCCTCTCAGGATTTTAGGCATGCGTGAACATAGATCTGGCATGATTTTTAAACACTGAATCTGGGACTCAGACCATGGTTGGCCATGTGGGAGTTCAACACCTTAACCATCACACCACCTGCTTGTCTCTGTCCTTTATTTCTTCTATTTCCTTTACTGAATGGACTATAATGAATACACTGTCAATAGAAAATGATGAGCATGGACACTCTTGCATTGCTTCTAATCTTAGAGAGCAACATTCAGTCTTTCATCACTAGATATGACATTAACTTAAAGTTTTTTTTTTTATTGATATCCCTAGTATTAGTAGAAAATTCCTTCACTACTAGTTTTCTGAGAGGTTTTTTCCCTTTGCATGTTTGTGGGGATTTTTAACCATGAATACACATTGAATCTTCTCAAATATTTTTCATGAATCTATTGATATTAACATATCATTTCTCATTTTAAGTTTGATGGTTGATTTTCAAATAGTAATCAACCTTAAGTTTCTTTGATATGCTCTACAACATTATGATTTATTATCAATATTACATATTTCTGGATTTCCTAAACTGAAATTTTAGAAAGAATTTGCGTATATATGTCCTTGACAGATACTGATAGAGTTTGCTTTTCTTACAATATCAATGGCATCAGGTTTGACAAGAATTAATGAATTTCTATAAATCATGTAAATTATAAGACTAATTCTTATCTTTCTTGATACAGGAAAAATTAAGATAATTTACAAATAATACCAACTTCACAGTAAATAGAAATTTACATCATATATTAATTATATATCACATATTAATTTTTCAAAAGTTATATAAAACTACTAAATGATTAAACTTAATTGTTTTTAAAAGTGCTTCCTACTATGTTATTCACAACTTTGTCACTAATACTAGGTATTTTACATTTCTTATATAATTGATGGAAATAGCTTTATGACAATAAATTATAAGTTAATTCCTCTTCTTTTGCAGCATGAAGATAATTTGAAAATCCCTACTCAGTATGTGAATTTGTGTCATTCTCTGTATAAATGAAAAAGAGGTTAATACTGACCATATTCTTGTTAAATATAACTCAACATGTTAGACTACTGTAATATTCAAAGCAGTGAAGATAAACTGCTGGTTATGGAAAAAAAAAAAAACATGTTGCTCTCAGTTACACAGTAAGATCAAAGTGACTAGAATGTATAATTTCTTTAGCATTTTCCAAACTGTTATATAAGGAGAAAGTCAATTTTCTGAGTCCGAAAAGTAAGGTTCATGTCATTTGTGAGATTTTGTAAGGAAGCAGACTATGGCTTGATATAAAACAGGGTGCTAAGTATTATTGAGATAGGATCATAGAAAAGCTATAGGTTCAGAAAACTCATAGCAAATATTGGGTTCTCCAGAAAATAGGCCTCTGAACCAAGATTATCATGTAGTTGTTAATTAAGGAGGACCTCTGGAATCAAGCCTATGAAAAGGAAGGGAAATGAAATAGGTTGGGACAGAGAAGTCAAACAATGCAAGTCCAGCAACTGTCTTTGCTGACCCCACAGAGAATTTCTGAACTGGAATGGCCCTTCAGTGTTATCTCTAGTTGAGCCCAAATGGCCAGGTCTTTATACTACCACAGCAGACAATATACTTCTCACCTGGGAAGAGGCTTTACTTTAGTTGAGTTGGCTGCCTACAGCTGAAGCAATTCTTTTTTTTTTTTTTTTTAGAGGTTTTTGTTATAGGGCACGTGCACTCACCAGACAGAGAAAGACAGAGAGACAGAAAGCGAGAAATCATGCCCCAGGGGGGATGGCCATGCCGCAATCCCTTCTCCTCCATTATCCTCTCAGGATCTTGGGCATGCATGCACATGCGCCCAGCATGAGTTTAAGCCACCAGGTCCAGGACTCGAACCGCAGTCGACTACGTGGGAGTCCAGCGACATAGCCATTACGCTAACTGCTGGTCCCCAGCTGAAGCAATTCTTGAAGGGGCTGACAGCTATGGGTGTCTTCCCATGGTACTCCCAGCAGTTGGAAAAAGAAGCCTTCAAGGGAGGAAGATCTGAGTGGCATATGATAGTATCTACCATATGAAGCAAAACATTTAGATATTGAAAAAAGATCTTAGAAGCAGACAGTGGCACAGCAGTAACGCAGTGCTCTATGATGCTGGCCTGACATGAGGAGGCCCCAGATTCATGTGGAGGTCTCCATGTACTGCCAGGTGTGTGCATTTGTCTATGATCCAGAATGGCTAAAGCTGGAGACTGTGACATGAAGATCATGTTGGGGATGTTTACCTGTCTATGTGTCTCTCCCATGGAAGAAATAAACTTTAAAAAATAAAAAGGAAGGATCTGGAATCAGCAGGTGGTGTGGTGGTTAAGGCTGTGGATCATGGCCAACCACGATTTGAGTCCTGAAGCCAGCAACTTGAAAATCACACCAGGCACATGGGCATGCATGCCCAAATTCTCCAAAGGAGACTGGAGAAAAAAGGATTGTAGTGTACCCATTCCCTCTTGGGGGTGATTTCTCACTCTGTCTTCCTTTCTCTCTGACAAGTACACATGCTCTATGACAGAAACCTAAAAATAAATAGATAAACAAATAAATAAAAAAGAAGAATCTTCTCATAATAGAAATTTCAGTTACATATATGTGTGTGTGTGTGTGTGTGTGTGTGTGTTTATTAAGGCTTACATACTTGTTCCCCCACTTTATTCAGATCTCTGTACAAATGTCAACACTTCTGGACTTTCCCTAACCAATCTATATGAAATGGCAACCTTTATCATGTTTTGTTTTGTTTTTTCATCGTACTTATCACCACCTTCTTTTTTTTTTTTAGGTTTTGCCATAGGGCATGTGTGCTCACTGGAGAAAGAGAGTGAGAAGGAAGTGAGAAATCATAGCCCTCCCATCCTCCAGGGGGAAAGGCAGCACTGCAATGTCCTTTCCTACATTCTCCTCCTGGGATTTGGGGCATGCATGCACACACACCCAGCATGATGTTCAACCCATTGGGTCCAGGACTCAAACCATGTTCAGCCATGTGGGAATACAACACTTAACCACCATGCCACCTGCTGGTCCCACCATCTGATTTTTAATATATTTATTTATTGGGTATTACCTGTCCATTGAAATATAAGGTACAGAAATGGAACAATTTTCTCTTGTTTACCACTGTATCCCCAGTGTTTAGAACAATGTGGGATAAAATACTTACAATGGATCATAGTCCACTTAATATTTGTACTGGAAGTGATACTAAGTTGTCATGATGGATAACTCATTAACTATACCATGGCTGAATTCAGTATCAAAGACTTCAACTTACCCTAGGTTCCTGATGAGAAATGTAAAATGTACAACGAAGAACTTTAAGATAGGTCACTGTATTGTCTTAACTAGGACACAAGGTCAAACATTACTTTGGGTGTTTCTGTGAGGGTGTTTTGGGATGAATTTACAGACTGCTAGACTAAGTACAACAGATCGGGCTCTATAATGTGGATAGACCTCAACAACTTGTTGAAGGTTTGAATCAAGCAAAATGGCTGACTCTCTTCTAAATAAGAGAGAATTCCTCTTGCTTGATTGCCTTCAGACTCAAAGTGAAACCTCAGTTCTTCCTGGGTCTCAAATCTGCCAGTGCTTGAACTGGAACTAAACCTTAACTCTACTAGGATCTTCAGTTTGCCAATCATCGATCTTGGACCTACCCACCTCCATAATCATGTGAACCAATTCCTTATAATAAATTTCTCTCTGTCTCTCTCTGTCTCTCTCTCTACATACACACACATACACACACACACACACACACACACACACACACACACACACATCGTATCTGTTCTGTTTCTCTGGAGAACCCTGACTCATAATCATCTTGCTAAAAAGAAGTAAATTTCTGGGGGCCAGCAAGTGGCATGGTATTTAAGGCACTGGACTCCCACATGATTACACACAGTACGAGTCTGGAACCTGGTGACTTATTAACTCATTTTTCCTTTCTCTGTCTCTCTCTGTCATCTTTTTTTAAAAAAAAAAAAAAACATGCAATTTTCTTACTATGAAAGTAAAATGTAACTACTGGGTGGTCAGGAAAGTCATGATGCATTTTTGCATAGAAAAATATGTAATGACTTTCCAGATAACTAACAGAGTCCTAAGTAATCAGTGCATATTTTATTATTCTCTAGAAAGAACATGAGCCATCAGTTGGAATTTATCTGTCAAAGGTATTGCTTTTTAGGTATATATTTGAGAAAGAAAAAGTCTTATAAAGGGCTCTCATACTTAAGGAAATCAAAGATCTAAAGAAGAGAGAAATACACAAATCTCTACCTGTAAAATATTCATTTCAGTCAACTAAGTACACTCCGATATTTACTTGAAAGCCTGTCAGGAAAGTCAAAGGACATGAGGCACATCGTTACCCAAATGTAGAACCAAAATACTTCCCAATTTTAAAAAGTAATTTTCAGATTAAAGATCTATGGTGAGTTTACATGACTATGCTCTCCTTTCATTACCATGAATAATCAAAAACTAACTGGATTTCAAGTGGGACATTTAACTTGACATATTCTGATGTTACTTCATCCAAATCATTTTGAAAGACAGAAATGTTGCAGCCTGTTGTACCAATTCTTGCAAAGCTAAATTTAATTGACTCATAAGCAAATGCCTACTTACACAAAAATGCACACAAACTAATCTGGCTTGCTTTGGGTTGATTTTTAAAAGGTTTTGCTACTTAACTGATTGTTAATATATCAAGGCTAGAAAGCATTACTGTTTTAAACAAGAAAAATAAAAATATTTATTTGAAATGTATCTCTATTTATATATTAAAAGTCAAACATATACTTTAGAAAACAATTGCCCAAATTACTAGTATATATTTTAAGGAAGTTATAAATATTATTCAATATGGAAAATATTTATAAAACTGCCATAGTTTTTCAGTGTTTAAATGAAACTTGGTCCTTGAAAGTATCCATTAAGATTGCACTCACATAAAGTGTTCATAATTTATCTCAAAAACATGACAAATTTATCCAATTTGTTCCTATTTGAAAGGAGTATCTCTATTTAACTCCCCACAAAAGCACAACTTAAACTTTTCTGTTTCCTACAAAATGATGATTGCAAGTCCTGCATATGGGTTAAGTGTGAATTGCTAAAATGGTCCTATTTCACTTAAGGTCCTCAAAACAGTAGGAATATATTGCTTTAAAAAATTTTCCTATGCAGTTCCAAGAATCGCACAATAAGTTCCTAACAAGTATACCAAGTTATGTGACAAAATTTTTAAGTATAAGAACATGTCCATTAGGAACAAGGATAAGACTAGAGTTATCTTAATTAGTCAGTTTAGCTAACGTAAAATCTAGGACACATGAGGTGAAAGAGAAGTACATTAACCCATTAAATCCCTAGTGGATACCTAGTCTTAATGGATAAGTAATTGAACAAGAAGTAGCTCACATGATATAGTCCTAAAGGTGCCCTAAGCCATGGAGCGAAGTAATAAAGTTTCAACTCAATTAATCATCAAAAGAAAGAAAGGAGGAAGGAAAGAAAAAAAAAGGGAGAGAGAGGGAAGAAGAGAGATAAAGAAAGAGAGAGAGAGAGAGAGAGAAGGAGGGAGGGAGGGAGGGAGGGAGGGAGAGAGGGAGGAGAAATTGCTCAACACCAAGTCTAAGAAACATTCAATAAAATGCTCATTTCCTCTAACAGAATTTTATGCAGATTGGGACCAGCAGTTGGCATAATGGCTATGTTGCTGGACTCCCATGTAGTCGACTGTCGGAGACTTAAACTCACACCGGGCACATGTGCGTGCGTGCCCAAGATCCCAAGAGGAGAATGGAGGAGAAACAATTATGGAGTGGTCATCCCCTCAGAGGGGGCGATTTCTCACTTTCTGTCTCTCTTTCTGGCGAGTGCACGCACCCTATAGCAAAAACCTCTCAAAAAAAAAACAAAAAAACAAAAAATTTTATGGATACAATAGGACTCAGGTGTAGCATATACTCAATTTATACAAAGAGTAGAAACAAATCATCCTTTGAAGACTGCCACTTGCTTCTTGGTCCAAGAGGAAAAAATTTTTAAATACCACTGGCACTACCATCTACCTCTGAGTCTTTTCAAAAATTAAATATGCATAAAAGAAACAAGACAATGAGCTAAAAACTCTCTGGTGTGTGTGTGAGGTCGTGGGGGATAATTTTAAATATCATTAGGGAAGCATAGGAATACCACTAAGTTGTATCTAACAAATTTGAAGGGGAATTTTTCCACTGCTGACCACAGACATAAAATTTTTATTTTCCTACCCTTTACTTAACCCTCTTCACTTTCTATTCTTCCTCAATGTTTCACTTCCCTCTCTTGCCTAAGCATTAAATCTGTCAGGAATAGCCTCTGACATTTATCAGTATGTACAATGTACTCAGGGGCCAGAACTCTTTAACATTTTTGAACAATGATGATAACCTCTACCTTCGGATTTTAATATCTGTGTATATTTTATATGAAAAGTCGGGAACCAGCAGTTAGCGTACTGGCTATGTCGCTGGACTCCCATGTAGTCAGCCGCAGTTCGCGTCCTGGACCCCTGGACCCGGTGGCTTAAAACTCACGCTGGGCGCGTGTGCGTGTGTGCCCAAGATCCCGAGAAGAGAATGGAGGAGAAGGGATTGCGGCGTGACCATCCCCCCTAGGGGGTGATTTCTCGCTTTCTGTCTCTATGTCTCTCTGTCTGTCTGGCGAGAGCACGCACCCTATAGCGAAAAACTCTCCAAAAAAAAAAGAAAAAAGAAAAGTTCATTACTTTGGAAAGCTTCTTTAGGATGTGGCCAGTGGGTGACATGGTGGTTAAGGTGTTGGACACTCCCACATGGCTGACCATGGTTCGAGTCCTGGACATGGTGGCTTGCTTTCTCTCGCTCGTTCTCTCTCTCTCTCTCTCTGTCTCTTTCTGGTCAAATCAAAATAAATGAACGAATAAATGAAAAATATTAAAATAATTCTTTAAGAAAAATAAAAGAATGCTTCTCTAGGGAAGTTGGTACCTAAAAAGACAGAACTTGATATTTTCACCTCAAAGAAAGACTCCAATATGCAAAGCTAGAAGATTTCTTGGGACAGCTTAGGTAATCATGGAAGCACGGAGCTGGGCTCATGGGCCTCCTTCCCACACCTTTACCACAGATGGTACAGTGCTAGCAAAGGTGATACTCCTTCAAACAAAGAGAACTTGAGGAAAGAAAGATTACAGCCAATCCCACATAGCAGCTGAGCAATAATTTGTCGATATGTCCAGAATTAGAGGAAAGGTGTACATTAAAAAAAGGTAACAAAGGTACTTTATGGTCTATCAGGGACAAAAACACAGACAATCAATTTAGACAATCAATGTTAAAGTGATTTTATTTGAGTAAATCATCTAAAGTTTTGTGACATTCAAACTACGTCTGGTAAGAATAGGGTGGGCTAACTCTGTGACATAGCAGAAATGCACTGCTCAAGAGAGAGGCTGGATTCTACGTGGTGATGGTGGTTCTAATCCCCACCCTGTCATCCTGAAACACCCTGGGCACACGGTGAATGCCCACTATCCCACAGGCTCAAGAGCTGGAGGAACGGTATCTTAGCAATGAACAGACCATATAGAAGGTGCTTCTCTCTCTCTCTCTACCTTCTCTCTTTCATGCTCTATTATGAATAAAGAAAAAATATTATATATAAAAAATAGGTCATAAAGGTTAAGAATCAAATACTTTCTGTCAAACAAAGTCGCTGATTGCATTCATGTCTATGATTCAAGTACTGAAAATTATTACCTTATTTTCTGCATTCGTTCATAATGCAGGCTAATTTCTCTGCAGCATCATGCTACAGAAATAGATTCATTCTCTTGCCCAATGACAACCTTCTCAAAAGGCATTAGTTTGGTGCCAGGCCTGAATTAAACTACAATTGGAAATAGATGTCACACAATTTCTAATGCGGAAAAACTGATGTATTCCTCACACACTAGAAAGGAGTTTTGTGGACCTGATAGACACAGACTCTACAGGGGAGGGCATCTGATCACCCCAGGAATCTAAAATGGGAGAGTCAAGGTGACAAAAGTGAAAAATGAACAGATGGAAGCATGATATAGTTGTACAGAATTTCAGCACAAGGTACTGCCCATCTATTTATTGTCTTCTGTTCAAATATGTACTATTCCTAGGAGCAGAGAAAGAGTTTGCCAGAAGAAAATTTTCAAACATTTGTCCTGATACTTCTTGAAAGGAACTGTTGGCCTTCTCATAGGGAAAAATAGATATTCTTTATAGAATCATGTTTGGAAACCTTCTTATAGAAACCTCCTAATGAAAGAATCCCAGGTCTTCTACATAAAGAGAAAAGAGTTCATGGATGAGGAAGATAAACTGGATGAATTAGATAATGGCTAACAGGAATAACGTTTCAGAATACTTTCTTATATTTTTATCCTGGTACAGTATTTTTACAACTACTATTTATGAATACTGACAATGAATAGAGAGATGCTAGCTTTGTTTTACTTAATCCTAATAAGCACTCTGAAACTCTTATTATAGCTGTTTTAAATAAGAAGAAACAGAAATTTAGAGAGGGATTAAGTGACCTGTCCTTGATACTAAATGAGAAGGAGTATGGATTCAAATACAAGCTGCCTAGGTTCCATATGCACTGGCATGGTTGCAAACATTTAAATAGTTATACATTATTTTACAAAACAATTTCTAAAAGTAGGAAAAACCAGCAGAATTAGAACTTTCACCAATGGCAAAGGACTGGATTAGTTAGGTAATATTGTTGATAGCCCACATAAACAAGGAAATATATTTTTTTATACAGCAGTAAGAAATTAAAGGAGGAAAAGGATTCATTTATGTTTCTCAATTAAAAAGCAAACTTTCAGAGAGTAATTGAAGTAACTCTTACATCAAACAGTTGCAGATTTTCAACATAAAGGAAATAAAGCAATAGAAGCATATTTCTAAGACATAAAATTAATAAAGCAATTTAAAAACCAAGATGTTTTCATACAATTAAAAGACCAACAGTTTTATTGAAAGACATAACAATGCCTCTTTTAGTTTTATCATCTCAAGTAAAAAAAGAAATCAATAAGAAATCAATAGAAAAGCAGTCAGAGTTAGTGGAAGAAAACATATCTGTAGAAGTGCTTCCTTTCTCTAACCGGCAAACAAATAAAACATACTAGGCAACAATATAATACAGAAATGTTCAGAAATTCAATCAGGCCAAACTTTAGCACTGTAGTCAGAGGTTTCCATTACTAACCATTTTTCATCCAGCCACATGTTTCAAAAGATGGAAGGTTCATTGAATATTTAAAAGGGAACCATAGTATTTCGATACTAAAGAAAAACCCTGATTTAATATCATGAAGCACATATGAAGTTTCTACAGAATTATTAAATATGATAAGTAGAACGTGTAACTGAAACAAGGAAAAAGAAGAGAAGGGAATGTCTGAGTCCCACTCATGTTTCGCACACATGGCCTGCATGTCCTTGAGTACGTTACCTAGTCCCTCGAGGGCTCAGTCTTCCCATCTATACCATGAAGCATATGGCCTACAGTATCTTTCAGTCCTTTCAAGCTTTAAAATTACATGACACTGTATGACTTTCTAACCTCTTACTTATACATAATGACTATGTGCCCCTGGCAGGAATCATAAGGTGAGTTTTCTTATTTCCATACTTCTGATTTTTATCTCAATGCTTAAATTAAGCCCTCATAGAAATAGCATATTTGAGCAAATTATAATATAGTTTCATTATAAAATCAAAATACTGTCTTAAATTTCACATATCTACTATCTTACTACTTTTGCATATATAAAACCTAAGCTTTCCTGTTAAGTCAGGCCAAAAATTTTTAAGAAGTGGAATATATGTTCTTTCCTTTCTAAAATATTTTGTTAGCATAGGCCATGTGACATGTAAGTGACAAATGGAAAAAGCAATAAAATAACAAGGCCTGCAGAGCTGGCACAGAGTAGGTCTTAATATATGTAAGATGAGGGGCCAGCAGATGGCTCAGTGGTTAAGGTGCTGGATCTGGCAGTTTAAGAGACGCAGGCCATGTGTGCATGCACGCCTAGAGTCCTAAGAGAAGAATTAAGGAGAAGGAATTAGGGGGATTGTAACATGGCCATCCCCCCTGGAGGGGTGATTTCTCATTTTCCTTCTCTATCTCTACAGCAAGCTCACACGCTCTATGGCAAAAACCTTTAAAAAAAATGCATAAGATGAAAGAACAAATGTGTTAATAAATGTAAGGATGCTCTTGTTTAGGATTTTTTAAATTTTTATTTTATTTATTATCATAATCTTTTTTATATTAAGGGAATCACATATATTTATACAGTGTATTACATTTCTTTTTCCAAGACAATTACCATGCATATTAGTCAAGACAAAGACAGTACTATCCACATCATCATCATCAAATAGCTTTAGAGCATTTTTTCAGATTATTATTATATATTCTCATTATTTTTTAAACATTCAATCACTATATATCATTTGACCTGTATAAAGAATTTACAAAAATATGGAACACTTCACAAATTTGCGTGTCATCCTTGAGCAGGGGCCATGCTAACCTATGTATTGTTCCAATTTTAGTGTATGTGCTCCCAAAGCGATCACTTGTTTAGGATGTTTTTAACATCAGTTCAGGAATGTCACAAAAATACTGGAAGCAATATGAAGTGTTAGAAATCATGGTCGTCAAGTTCTCATTTATGATCATGATTTTGAGTTTGACCCTAGACTCATGAAAGAAAACTGAATACACATCGCTTCTGGCTTCTTGTAGAAGCCCATTCTAGATCAGAACAACACAAGCAGCAGACTAGATTCGGCCTACTCAGAGAATTTGGGAGAAGGGTGTAATGAAACCAGAAAGTCTGGAGAAGTTTTCACTTGCCAAGAACTATGAGATAAGGAAGGGCTGATAGTACAGTTCTAGGGACTGCCTTCCATTGTTTGGCTCCCACTAGTGTTGAAATATTACGTTAAAAAGTTGCATTCAAACATCAAATGAGTGAGCCAGTAATCCCAAACTTTTTCAAAAGAGAATTTCTTCATATTTCTCCCTAAACAGTGATGAATAGAGTTGATGTTCAGGTTGAAAGGTTACAAATTACTGTGCAAAAAGAATGCCAGTGAAAGAATCCAATCAAATCCATAATTGTAAGGTCTTTTTTAAAAAAGTTTATTTATTTATTCCATGAGTTAGAAAGATAGGGGGGGAGAAAGAAAAGGATACAACACCCCTGACAGCATCTCAACTCTGCAATCCACCCCAACTTCAGCCAGCCCTTACGATAGGTGCAGGCATGCCAGGCATAACTTAGGTAGGTCTCTGAATGTGAGCCAGAAATCTTACCATGGGGTCTAACAGAGCATGACATTTTACCACTGTACCACCATCCAGCCCTTCAAATTAATCATTTGAGACTCAGACTCTTCTCAGAGTCCTACCCATACCACCCAGCCTAATGTGTTCTACACTTGAAAAAATGCTAAAACTTATCAGGAAAAATTTTAGTAGATTTAATTAATGTGATTATATTTACTAATGTAGGTTCAGATCCATACTGATAATCTTCTATTCATAAAGGCAAGTGCATCATATAACTTAATTGTGGGAGTAAAAGCCATCAAATTTACAGTCCTAAAGATTACTCAAGGCCTGTACACCAGGGGAGAAGGCATGTCAGATCTTGAGAAACATCTTAGAATTCTGACTCCCACAATTATACAAGGAGATTATACAACTGTGTGAAAAAATACATTTCAAGATACCACATGTAAATAAGAAAATGACATGGGCAAACAAGGCATGAACAAACAGAATTATTTGGGAAATATTTCAACAAAACAAATCAAGAGCCACAAATTGTTAGTACTCTTTAAGTCTAGCCATACCATTCCTGGATATACAGGGAAAAAGATCATAAGAGACACCTATGACATAAATATGTCAGCCTCCTCTGGATTTTTCTAGTACCACATACACAGCTCCAGAAATGCAATTTCTAGATGTCTCTGCGACTATACTTTAAGCATCAAACTCAGAAATCCTATCTTATTCATTCATTTCCAGACCTTACAATGGCATTCAAAAATATTAGTCAAGTGCCCACTATGTCACCATCACTAAGTCAGTTATCAGGACACAGAGTTGTAGAATCTATCCTCGGATGTACCTCACCTCTCAAAATCTTCATAAAAAGAAAAAAGTTACAATATAATAAATATCACAAGTTTTATAGTTCATGTAAATGTAAATTACTCGGACTATAAAAGTCAACAGAAATAAGGAATTGTTAGAAAGTTAAGTGGGACCTTGAAAGCAAAGTGGGAATTCACTAAAAAGACAAAGCAGATAGAAAAATAGAGGGTTGAACAGGGATGGAGGAGGGCAGGAAATATAATTATTTTTTTTTGAAGAGTTTTTGCTATAGGGCATGTGCACTTGCCAGACAGACAGAGAGAGACAGAGAGATAGAAAGCAAGAAATCACCCCCCAGGGGGAGATGGCCACACCACAATCCCTTCTCCTCCATTCTCCTCTCAGGATCTTGGGCACGCACACACACGCACCCGGCATGAGTTTTAAGCCACCAGGTCCGGGACTCGAACCGCGGTCAACTACATGGGAGTCCAGCAACATAGCCATTTCGCTAACTGCTGGTCCCCAGGAATTATAATTTTAAATGTATAGCCATTTAAAATTATAACTATATAATACTATATGTAAAAAGTTTATGTTAAGTTGAAAATTTAGTATACCAAATTAAATCTGGGTTCTAATCATAAAAATACCAAAAACAACAAAAAAGATATATAAATGCATAGACAAATAGAAACAAAACACAGTTTCCTGGAAAGTAATAGATAATTTATTCCTTCTAATGTTATTTATATAATTATGTTTATAATACCACCTGTGCTTCTAAAGAAATTTTAAGCTGAAAACAACAATAAATACTGCATTGAAAAATAAATTCACCAATAGGGGAAGCCCTAATGACAGAAAGTAGAAAACCCTTTTATGTCCGAATCTCCTTAAGACCATTCTAAGTCCTGATTGTAGGAAACAACTTACTCAGCCATTCATTAATTTCACAAACATCTCCCAGTACTAACAATAGGACAGATATGATGCAAGGTATTAGAGATACATAAAAGGATGACACAGTCTCTATCCTCAAAAAGCTCTTGATCTGACAAATCCCCAGAGTGAGATGATGGTATCATTTGGTAATTGCATCTGAATAGTAGCTGAGAAGACAAAATCCTCTCACTAATAGTTCACTTTATAGGTAGAGGCCTCAGCTTGAGAGAATAAGTAGAACAGCTCACTACCTCAAGTCAATCCGCTACAGCAGGGACAAGACCTGTCACTGCTACTAAGCAACTGTCTTCCCAAGACTTAACAATTCAGACCCACCTGATTCTCAAATTACATCAGTTCTATAAAAATGTGAGGCCAGACAATCTAGCTGAAACCTTCACATGTGGCTCAGTTTATCTATAGACCCAACGCTTTTGCTCAGTATCAGGATGGCCTGTTTTATGCTTGAAAGATAATGTTTGAACGCCCAGTAATGCTCTAACTGCTTGCTAGAACTCAAGTTTTGTAAAGAAAAATCAGGATCACTACAATTTGTATATTTCTGTGTTTTATTTTATTTTGTCTCTTTTTCAATTTTTTTGTTTTCCATTATTCCTAGTTTGTACCATGAGTTGCCATATATATAAAGATATGAATAAAAAAATATATAAATCTCAATTATATTCTCAAACTCCTGGAACTACTAGAAATAGAATTAAATGCAATGTGAGCTTCTAATTGATTACCACATTGTTCCTTCAATGAGACTTTCTGTCAGCTAACAAAATAGTTTTTAAATTAAAAGATGTCTTTGTCAGAGTCTCAAAATATTTGAAAAACCAAATGTTAAATAAAAAAGCAAAATCTGAGACCAACAGATGGTGTAATAATTACATTGTTGTATTCCCACATAGTCAACAGTGGTTCAAGTCCCAAACCCGGCAGCTTAATACTCATGCCATGCGCATGTGCACGCATGCCCAAAAATCTCAAGGAGAGAGTGGAGGAGAAGGGATTGCAGCATGGCCATCTCCCCAAAGGTGACTTCTTACTTTCTGTCTCTCTGTCTCTTTGGCAAGCACACATGTCCTATAGCAAAAATCTCTCTCTTAAAAAATAAAATAAAACCTACCCAAAGACAAGATCTTTCACGGTCTTGTTCTCATGTACATAAATCCAACTTGAGGGTTTTTTGTTACAGGATCCTCCTTGTTCACTAAATGGTGTCTAAGTGAAGATTTTACTACCTGCCATTTACATAGCAAGTGGGACACTTGATTACTCAGAGGTAATAGAATTGTTTTTAATCAGGAATGTTATAAAGCACAATGGATCCATCTGGGTTTTCTCTGTCTTCTATTTTTCCTACTACTATTATTGTCATTGCCATCACCATTATCTCCATCAGTTTCTGACTGATGTACCCTAAAGTTTGATACAGCATTGGTCTTGTAGAAAAGGAGAAAAGACAATGTTCTACATAATTTTCTTGTTTCCCAAGAGCTAGTACTGGACTCATTGCCATTTTCCTTTGAAGGTAAAAAAGTAGTTTCTGAAATGACAAGGTTTCAGGTCTACAATATGTTCCAGGGAAAAATGCCAAAGGCCCAGAGAGGGGATTTGGGAAGGATGCCAGGAAGATTCTGCACTTAGCCCCTCTAGATTATGAAGATATTACCTTAACAAGCCTGCTCATAAGAATGATATTCACAATTTGCCTGACATATCCAATCAATGACAGCAATATGCCAGTTTGTGGTGTTGTCATCGTGATTATTTTTCACTGACTTAAATTCTTTTTGAAAGTGTTTCAAGGTTTGAGAAATTAGAAGATATTCCCTGGTGTCCCTTCCCGGAGTTATATCATAGATCTTATTGATCTTATGCTCCATTCCTCGTTTCTCAAATTCCTTTTTAGAGATGATTTGTTACCAGCCTTCCTCAATCTTTTTATAAAATGTAACAGTTCATGTCAGGGTGCGACTAATCTCCTCTAACACTTCATCCCTGTCACCCTCTCAGAGCTACAGATGCCTAGAGAAGATGACATATACGGGGGAAGTTCCTATCTCTCCAGGCTTTGGATAATCAATCACTCTATAATCTTCTATTGTATTCTTTTGTTCTGTCATTTATTTTACAGGACACATTTGCTTTTCAAGGATCAATATTCAATTTAACTCTATGTGCTATAAATCACATTTTTAAAAAGTGAATAAAATGTGTTTTTTGTTTTGAAGTTATTTTAAAACAGGCAGGTAGCGGAGCCCATGTAATGAGGCTCATCCACTTGCCAGTTCCAAGCAGAGTGGAGTGTGAGCTGTGAGAGACAGACTGCATTTCTTCCTTACTGTCAAAGAACATATTGTTTTAATAGATATGTTTAAGTAAATTAATGAGCTATAAATCAGCCTAACTAGAGAACTTGTAAGTACTCAGACGATATAAAGATGTGAGCTTTAAAGAAATAATATCTGTTCTTCATTATTTGTTGCTATGGATGTGATAAAACATGTTTAAAACCAGTCATTTTTCTATATGAAAGACAGAATTATATTCGCTAGACTACCTAACATATTTTAGTAGTTATTTTACCAATGAATCAAAAGTAAATTTTGCCTATTTAATTTAGAAATTTTCTTATATAAACAAATAAACCTTACTTTATTGCTATGATTATACTATCAAATGGTACCACTATCCATTTGTAAGAGAGAATTGGATAAACACGATGGTATCACTGGTTTATGCATTCAAATAACTTATTTCTAAGTGTCCTTACAAAGCGGAAGCAGTTCTCTTCAGGCCAGTGCTACTGGACATGTTTCTGAATTAATTTCCACCTGGAAACCCACGGGATAAAAATTCTAACTGTGTGATAAATTAAGTTGCCAAACGAAATGGATTAGCGATCAGTGAAATTGCCTGATAAGCTGTCAGATCCATTTTGGATTGGGATTCATCCTCTTTCTCCACCTGTTCCATTAAGCTCCAAGTTCATGGCAAATTCAGTGACTGATTGCACATTAACAAGCTGTTTATGTGAGGAGGTGTAGCTACCTACTCAACATTCCTATACTTACACATTCATTTAAACATAATTTTCTGGTAATATAGTCTGTTTATAACCCTGGTTTGGAAAAATGTACCTCTACCCTGAAGTTTAATTTCGGACACTACAGAGATGTGATGTGTCATAAAATTAAAACTTAACAAAACAAATCAGATTATACCTCAAGGTCAAAAGAAGCTGGAGAAATTTCATGTCATAAGTTTGGTTTCTCAAAATTACAAAAATGAAATGAATGGGAGAAAAGGTGCTACTTTTCCATTGGTAGTATGTCAAAATAAAATACTTCTTTCTGTCTTTATTCTAAAGCAAACACTGAGTATTTATAAACTAGAGATGACTATCGAAAATAATACTCAGGACCAGCAGTTGGTGTAATGGCTATGTCACTGGATTCCCATGTAGTCTACACCACAGTTCGAGTCCCGGACCCGGTGGCTTAAACTCACACCAGGCATGCGTGTGTGCATGCCTAAAATCCTGAGAGGAGAATGGAGGAGAAGGGATTGCAGTGTTGCCATTCCCCCTGGGGGATAATTTCTCACTTTCTGTCTCTCTCTGTCTTTCTGGCAAGCACATGCGCCCTATAGCAAAAACCTCTCCAAAAAGAAAATAAAAGAAAAGAATCCTTAACTTTTCTTTCAAAATGACCAAATCATCCTTTATACAACATCATTTAAGAAACCATTGTGAATCGAAAAAGTATCAAATTTGAACTACAAATTAGAATATTGTTCTTGGGACTAGCAGATGGCATAACGGTTATGTTGCTGGACTCGCACATGGCCAACTGCAGTTCAAGTCCCAGACCCAGTAGCTTCAAACTCATGCCAGGTGCATGTGCGTGCTTGCCCAAGATCCTGGGAGGAAAATGGAGAAGGGACTGTGCTACAGCCATCCTCCCTGGGAGGGTGGGGGGGTGATTTCTCTTTCCTACTCACTGTCTCTCTCTCTCTCTCTCTCTCTCTCTCTCTCTCTCTCTCTCTGGTGAGCTCACATGCACTCAGGCAAAAACCTCTAAAAAAAAAAAAATACTGTTATTTTTCAAGCACCAAGCACTGGCTCTTTCCTCTTTATATAGAATTCACATCTTTTTTTTTTTTTTTTTCTTCCCCTAGAGGTTTTTGCCTTAGAACACAGATGCTCACTGGAAAGAGTCACAGTCAGTGAGAGGGAAAGTGAGAAATCACTCACTGGAGGGATAGCCACGCCACAATCCCCTCTGTCCTCCATTCTCCCCCTGGGATCTTGTGCATGCACACACATGTGCCCAGCGTGAGTTTCAAGCCACTGAGTCTGGGAGTCAAACCATGGTCAGTCATGTAGTAGTCCAGCAACGCAACCACTTGCCATCTGCTGGCCCCTAGAATTCACTTCTAAAGAGGCTACTCACCAAACACAAAGTTAACAAAAAGAAGCAAGTTCCTCTAAAACTTCTAAAGTGTAATGGACTTATTTTTCATGAAAACATAATAATGTCTACTCTCTATTAATCAGCATTCTTTTTACTACTACTTATGAACTCAAAATTTTATATAAACTAAAGATTAGAAATAAATCAATGTCACTTTTCCTTTCCCTCC
>NW_006159565.1:7802078-7819883 GCF_000334495.1 Tupaia belangeri chinensis
AGGGTTTTAAGTGCAGAAAAATTAGTCAACAAATAGCCAGATGACTATAATTATAACCAGCCAATAGAACAGAATGAGTATCATACAGCTATTTTTGAGTCTTCCAAAATGACAACTCTCCCAAAGTCACAAATTAGGAAGAAAAATAACTTTTGGAAATTAAGTTGATATGTATATCTAACAAATAACATATAAATGTTATTTCTTTCCTTCAATCTTCCTTCCTGTCAGGACTTTGGTCACACACATTCACATGTCTACTATGTTTTTCAAACCACCAGGACCTGATTCAACCATAGTCAGTCATGTGGGATCCAGCTCCCTTAACTGTTACACTACGGGGCCAGCTCCCCAAATTTTTAAATATTACTGTTTAATGTAAAAAAAAAATAAAATTTATCAAAGTAAAATAGTATGGGGTATTCCAAGTAAGGTTTCACACAAATATCAGATAACATCCAGGCCTCATGAAATGCTCACGTCATTCATTACGAAGTTCACCTTGTGCTTAGATTTATCTACAAATGACTTCTGACAAGCCATGCAATTACAAGAACTGAACTATGTGAGAGTGTATTTGGACTCTTTGTTAACCACAGGAAGAACCAGAACTCGTGTTAACGTAAATACAGTTGTTATCCTCCCAAGGTCAGTCTTACAGAAAGTCTCAACAGTCTTACTCTAAATGGCTCAGTCCAAGTGCAAAGTAGCATTGAGAAGCTGAGGATGCAAAGTCAGTGGTGCTCTGTCTTACATGACACCTTGACTCTTTACCCATTCTAGCCCCAAGGGTGAACACTGAGTTTTTTTCCTTGGGTAAAACATCAAAGTTTCAGAGAAACTACACTTAGTGCCCACCAAGAACCAAAGCCATAGCCATAAGACATTCCCAGTGCCAAGAGCTGTGCCAGGTGTTAGACATTATTTTGAATGCGAAATAAATATTTATTTATTTATTTATTTATTTATTTTGAGAGGTTTTCACTATAGGGCGCGTGCGCTCGCCAGATAGACAGAGAGAGACATAGAGACAGAAAGCGAGAAATCACCCCCCAGAGGGGATGGTCATGCCACAATCCCTTCTCCTCCATTCTCCTCTCGCGATCTTGGGCACACATGCACACGCCCCTGGCGTGAGTTTTAAGCTACCGGGTATGGGACGCGAACCGCGGTCGACTACGTGGGAGTCCAGCGACATAGCCATTACACTAACTGCTGGTTCCCAATGCGAAATAAATATTAATAGTTCCTCTCTCATTCTTTCTTAAGTTATTTTCTGTCCCCATCATCTTAAATTTCAGGAGAAGCAGTGACATTGAACTTAAACTATTTAGTTTTCACAGTCAAGGGAACATTCTGCATTGGTTGCTCCTCAGGCAAACCCAGTGCTTCCTGGCTACCACTACCAACTTACCTGCACCCTACTGGTACAAGTACACTTTTATAGGTAAAATCCTGCTTTCTATTCTGAAAGGTAATATCAAAACCTACATTCCCTGTCTTCAAATAGAAATTAAAACAACACTGAAGTACAATTAAAAGGAAAGGATTTTTTTAATAAATCATCAAACTTTAAATTAATGAAGTTTGGGGGAATATATAGTATTACACCTTAAAATACAAATTCTTTTAACCTTTCCATCAAGTTATTTGGTTACATATAGCAAAAAAATTTAAAATATCCATATGCCATAATTTCACTTCAGGAAATTTATTCCAAAGGAATAACTGAAGACCTTTACAAAGACTTATCTTCTAAGATATTTGTCTCTGTCTTCTTATAACAATAAAAAATCTGAAATACAAATTTCCAACAATGAGGGAATGAGTAACTAAATCAACACTCATGTGTATTATTAAATATCATATAGCTATTAATAATTACATATAAATGATCATAGTACTTATAAACAAGAAGACTAAACAGTCATAACATGAAGGAAGTACAATTATACCACTTTTGTAAAAAAAAAATACACCTATACACTAAAAAGGAAATAACTTAAGGCATAGACACTGAACAAATAATGATATATGCACTTACAAATATTATAGTTGATGTTTTGTTACTTTTTTTAGTTTTTTAAACTTTATTTCATTTTAATTTCTTTTATACATTCAATCACATATGTCACTGCACTTGTAAAGTGAATATTCCACCATGAATACATTTCTCACCAGTCCAGTAGGGACTGGTATATATACTCACTATCATCAACAGATAATAAATCATTTCTTTATCCCATAAATGTCTTGCCTCTCTATTTTTCTCTTTAATGTCTTTCCTCAGACTCTTCTCCTTCTCTCACCCTCTTCCCAAACTGTATCTGGTATCTATAACCATATTCTTTCTTTCTATATCTTCTAGTCATTCAGTTTCAGCCACAGAGTGCAGAGAATCAGTGTATATTAAGTAGAGACATACAGTGTCTCTTCTTCATAGCCTGACTTGCTTCACCTATTAAGTAGAGACATACAGTGTCTCTTCTTCATAGCCTGACTTGCTTCACCTAGCAGTAACCATTCCATATTCATCTACCTTCTGTCAAAAGCCAGGGTCTAGTTGTTTTCATGGCTGAGTAGTATACCATAGAGTATATGTGCCACACTTTTTCAATCCATTCTTCTTTTCTATACTAATTTCTTTTATACATTCAATCACATATGTCATTTACCTTGCAAAGTGAATATTCCAACATGTATACATTTTTCACCAATCCAGTTGAGAATACTATGTACAT
This sequence comes from Tupaia belangeri chinensis, assembly GCF_000334495.1. Taxonomy (NCBI): domain Eukaryota; kingdom Metazoa; phylum Chordata; class Mammalia; order Scandentia; family Tupaiidae; genus Tupaia; species Tupaia belangeri. Next base: position 7,804,820 of record NW_006159565.1, read on the forward strand.
TATCTTCAAGAGATAACCCATTTTTTGTCCCATAAATGCCTTGCCTCTCTATTTTTCTCCTTAATGTCTTTCCTCAGACTCTCCTCCTTCAGATGTTTTATTATTCTATTGTATACTTTCCTATTTTAAATATTAACATGTATTCCTTTTGTGATCAGACACAAAAATAATTTACCTTACAAAAAAAAATCCTCTTGACCAGTATGTATGACAAACAAAATATAAGTTTCTCTATGTACAGTGAAGAATTCTGAGTGAAAAAAAAAAAAATCTCTACACAACAGAGCTCAAGCAGCTACTGTCACTTGCACACTTTTGATGTGATGATATATGTGTACTCATGTCCACAGTTCATGACTCCCAAGCATTTGCCCTTTTGTCCTTGATTCCTGAAGCAGGTTGAGAATAGATTCAGGGAGAGAAATCCTCTTCTGCCCTCCTTTCATCTGCTCTTTTTTCTCTCTAAGGCAGGTCCAGAAACTCTAATCCTCCCTTCCTTTAAGATCCTCTTTCCAGAAAGCTTCTACCCCATACTGTGAGGACAGAAAGCTATACAGAGAGGCCTCTCCCACCCCATCTATTAGCCTTTCAGGTATATCAAATGAAATCTCCATTAAAAAAAAAAAAGGACAGAATTAGGAGCCTTTCCAAGAACTGAGCATGTGGAGGCCTGAACAGTGGTACCCCAGAGAAGGCATGGAAACTCTGTTCCTCTCCCCACATGACTTGCCCCTTTGTATGTCTTCATCTGTATCCTGTGAAATATTCTTTATATCAACCCAGTAAGCATTAAGTAAATTTTCCTGAGTTCTATGAGCTGCTCTAGCAAATTAATCAGACTCAAGGAGGGGAAGAGGTCTTGGAAACCCCAACTTATAATTGGTTGGGCAGAAGTTCTGAAAGCCAGAACTTAGACTATGTCTGAAGGGGTAGGAGACAGTTTTGTGGAACTGAGCTCTCAATCTGTGGGATCTGATGCTATGTCCACGCAGACAGCGTAAGAATGGAACTGGATTAGAGGACACCCAGAATTGGATTAGAAGAGGAACAGCAGATGGCATAATGGTTACATTGCTGGACTTCCACATAGTCAACTGCAGTTCGAGTCCCAGATCCAGTGTCTTAAGCTCATGCCAGGTACATGTGCATGCATGCCCAAAATCCTGAGAGGAGAATGGGGATAACAAAAGTTTTCTTTATTGATTGTTGAGTGACAGTATAAGAGAGACTAAAATTAAATTTGCTTTTCTGACTCAATCCTGGCATTTTTTTTTTCCTTTTATACACTAAAAGGGGGCCCTTAGAGGGCTGTTACTAAAGTACAGACACTAGGAATCAAAAACAGGATGAAAACTAAAAGGGGAATTTCTTGGCAGCCATCTATCCCCCATTGGCAATTATTTTCTCATGAGAACTACCTTCTAATTCCTTGGAGAATTTAATATTTATTTTATTCCATGCAATCCATCAGAGAAAAAGTTATAGTTTGAGAAAACAAAAAAGCGATGTCATAGAGTAGAAAAATATGTTGGGATGCACAACTAACCATTGGGTCATTGTTTCCCAATGATTTTTGCATAGAAAAAGTCATGACTTTCCCAATGACCTTATTTTTAAAAAGTATGATTTAGCACATTATAAAGCCTCGTTTTCACTTATCCTTTTACTCCATTCTCCCAGAAACCCAGTTGTCTATCTTCATGCTAGATAAAAGGAATACTCTGAGAGTCTCACAACTATTAGTTCAAACTTGAAGCTATAGCCAGTGCTAAGACTCCACCTTAAAAAATAGTTCTTCTCCCTCCTTTATCAGTTCAAACACATCATACAGATTGGCCAAATGACAGCTATACACTGTACTGATTGTGAAACTTTTCAAAAGGTTCTAACCTAGCATAGGAAGGAAAGCAAAAGGAGAGATTGCTATGCAGTAATCCTTCCTCCTTTGTCTGGCTATGTTTGAATGGATGCTGGGCTGTATCTACAGAGAGGGAGATAGGAGGTGTTTCTGAATATCAGTGACTGTATGCAAAGAAATAACACTCCCCAAAACTTCAACAGGATCATCCCATAAGTAATATTTTAGCTAGCTACTAATTACTTAATAGAGAGTTATCCCAAAATAAGAAGTCTGAAATTTCACTAAGTTTAAAATCAACATGCAGGTTTTAATATTGTCATATTAAACAAGCTGTAAAGTGCCACTCAGTTCTTCATAAGCAATGAAAAAAAAACTAATTAAAAGATAGAGAGATTGTTTTAAAGGAAAAGAAGCAATATAAGATATATGAACAATTTAAATGTCTTAGTCGACAAAGAGAAAAACATGCAAAATACATAAATAAGATAGAGAAATAGATAAATTATGTCTACTTGCTTAATAACTTAAAATAGACCTTTGGTTGTAGTTAATATTTAATTTCAACTTTCCTCACAGGCAAATTTTCTAATAAGGATGTAAATGTTTTATAACTGGAAACTGAGGCTTTCTACAGTTAGCAAAAGAATAAAAGAGATATACAAGAGACTCATTCAACTCTGTCAAAAGACAAAATTAGTTTTGCTTTGTTTTTTTTTTCAGAGAGATTTTTGCTATAGGGAGTATGCGCTCACCAGAGAGACAGAGAGAAACAGAAAGCAAGAAATCACCCCCTAGGGGGTATGGCCATGCTGCATTCCCTTCTCCTCCATTATCCTCTCTGGACTTGGGGCACATATGCACCCACACATGCCCGGTGTGAGTTTTAAAGCTGCCAGGTCCAGGACTAGAACCTCAGTCAACTACATGGCAATCTAGTGGCATAACCATTATGCTATCTGTTTGTCCCAAGACAAAATAAGTTTAAAATCTTAATTGGTAAGGGGTTCCCAGGTGGCACGATGGTTAAGGTGATGGACTTCCACATGGTCAATAGCAGTTTGAATCCCAGACCTGGTGGCTTGCTTTTTCACTTTCCCTCTTTCTCTATCTTCGGTCAAATTAAAACATAATAATAATAAATTAAACTAAATGATTCTTAAAAAAAAAAAAAAAAAAAAACTTCATTGGTGGGGGCCAGCAGGTGGTGATGTAGTTACAGCACTGGACTCCTGCAAGGCTGACTACAGTTCAAGTCCTGGACTTGGTGGCTTGAAAATCATGCTGGGCTCATGTGCATGCATGCCCAAAAAGCTCAGGAGGAAAATGGAGAAGAAATTGCAGCATAAATCTCAGGGAGGTGGAGATTTTTCACTTTCCCTCTCACTGTCTCTCTCCAGTGAGTGCGTGACCCTATGGCAAAAACCTAAAAAAAAAAAAAAAAAAATTAATTGGTGTTATTGGCCAGTTGACTAACTCTTGATTCTATAAAATGGAATAAGCATTTTGAAAAGCCAAGCAGAGGAGGTTGATTTTATAGACAAGGAAAGAGCTAAGGAAGGAAGAAACAAATGAAACACAGATTAGTATTTCAAAATTATTTTTTTCATAATGGTTAAAGCAGAGACAATTCCTTTATCATGCCAGCATTACCATTTATGAGAAAATTTACCACATTCATGTTTTCATGAACTCAATATAAAAATACCTAAAACAACCCTACCTTCTCATACTCAGCCATAAGAAAATAGCATTTACCTTTTTTACTTTATTTTTTTACTTACCAAGTCTAACAGTGGATTGTTAACTACAAACTGTGCAAATTTTTATTTCTAATAGTATACCTCATAAATTCATTAAAATATTACCATCTGACATAAGTCATGCACTATTTTTTTATTGCCAGAGGCACGTGTACTTGCCAGAGAGAGAGAGAGAGAGAGAGAAGAAAGAACCTCAGTCCCCCAGTGGGGCATGGTCATGCTGCAATCCCCTCTCCATTTCTCCATCCTGTCAAGATTTGGGGCATGCACACATGCCTGGTGGATTTTTCAAGTCACCGGGGCCAGGATTCACACCATATAGTCAGCATGTGGGATCTGGCTCCCTTAACCACTAGACTATGGTTTCAACGGTCTTGTACTATTCTAAAAAACATCATATTAGCAAATGGTAACAAGGACATAGAGCAATCAGAACTCTCATACATTGCTAGTGGAAGTATAAAGTGGCATACCCATTTTGAAAACCATATGGCAGTATCTACTGAGCTAAACATGCATATATCCTATAATATAGCAATTCCAATCCCAGATATAATCAAACAGAAATGTATAGATATCTATTAGGTTGTTGAGAGGTTATGACATATTTTTCTACATTTTCAAAGATTATTTATTTATATAAAGAGCAAAGATCAATCAATGATACATTGCCCATTTTGTTCAGTAGTAACATTTACCATCTTTCAATAAGCTTCATAATTCCTTGTTGATAGAAGGATCTGTCTTTATCAGCAAAAACTGAACAAGGTGCTGATTTACAGCCTCATCTGAATTGAACGTTATACCTCTCAAGCAGTTTTGAAGAGAGAAAAACTAGTGGAAGTGTGATGGCACAAGGTCAGGCAAATATAGTGGGTGTGGCCACATCACATCTAAGATCCAATCATTTTTATTTAAGGTTTTTTGCCATAGGGCACATGCACTCATCAGAGAGAGACAGTGAGAGAAAATGTGAGAAATTACCCTCTCCCCACAGTGGGATGGCGACACCAAAATCCCTTCTCCTCCTTTTCCCTCCTGGGATTTCAAACACAAAAGCACAAATGCCCGGTGTGATTTTTAAGCTGCCAGGCACAGGGCTCAAACTGAAGTTAGCCATGTGGGAGTCCAGCACCTTATCCACTCTGCCACTTGCTGGTCCCCTACTGAAACTTTTTAACTTTTGATCGACTCTTTATTTTTTTCCTTCCACCCTCTTGCCCCCACTACCACAACCAGCCTCTGATAAGCATGATTCTGTTTCTGTAAGTTCAACTTTTTTGGCAACAAAAGCAAAAACAGAGAAATGGAATGTCATCAGACTAAAAACTTTCTCCATAGCAAAGGAAACAACATAATGCAGGGACACCCTATCTAATGAGAGAAAATATTTGCAAACCACACATCTGATAAGGAGTCATATCCAAAATACATAAGGAACACAACTTAATAACAAGAAAACAAGTAACCCAATTAAAAATAAGCAAACAATCTGAACGGAAATTTCTTAAAAGAAGACAAAGAAATGGCCAATAGGCATACTAAAAATTAGGTAATATTACTGATCATCAGGGAAAGGCAAATCAAGACCATAATGAGATATCACCTCATACCAGAAAGACAATAAATAACAGTTCTTGGCAAGGATCCAGAGAAAAGAGAACTCTTGGAAACCATTGTTGGGAATGTAAATTAGTACAGTCACTATAGAAAACAGCATAAAAGTTTCTCAAAAGCTAAAAGACAGACTGCCATTGATTCTACTTTTGGGTATATCCAAAGGATTGAAATCAATGTGTTGAAGGGATATCTGCACTTCCATATCCACTGTAGTATTATAAAAAATTATTAAAATGACAAAGCTATAGAGATAGAAAACAAAGAGGACTGTGGTAGTGGTCACATGAATCTATACATGGGATAAAACTAAATCAAATTATACACAAACATATGCACACACGCACACACACATACAACTGCAGATTTTTAAAAATTGTGAAAATACAGTGGGCACACAGGTGCACCCCATATCTAGAGATCTGGTGGAAGGGGATTCTGGAATGATAAGACTCTGTTGAGGATATTTGTCTCTCCCATGCACTCTCTCATGCACTTTGTCTATAATGAAAGAAATAAAATAATATACTTTATTTAAAAACTGAACAAAGTTCTACAGTCTAGAAAAAAGCTAAGTAGCAATATCAATTTTCTATTTTTGATATTGATATGGTATACACAGCTATTGTATAATAGCTATATATGATGTGACCACTTCCACATAGTGAAGGGTACAACAAGACTCTCCAGATTATTTGTATAGTTTTCTATAATTATTTCTCTTTTTATCTATAATTACATTAATATATTTCCCTAAATGATTATGTTTTTTAAAGTATTGTCATAATTATGTTACATTCATTCTTAAGTTAACTTAAAAATTTCAATATCAAACTATACAGTGTTCAAATTTCCTATTATTTTTCAGTTAGCTTCTTTGAATCAAGATCCAATTAAAATCTACAAACTGGGGTCAGTTATGTCTTTAGAGTCTACTGTAATACACAGATTTCTCATTTTCCTTCTTCACTTCTTTCTCTTTATCTGTCAACAATGTGTACATGTGCATGCACACTTGCTCTTGCTTTCTCCTTTTTTGTAGTTTTTTTGTAAGGAAACTATTTTATATGTTCTGTATCATTTTCCTCCTTGATTTGGTATACAATGTTACCAGAGGCACTTTAACACTTGCTTCTGTTCTCTGTACTTTCTCTCAGTTGGTAGAAGACTCTAGAGCCACTGTTGTTTAGTCAAAATAAATTAAAAATTGCATATGTAATGTAAGGTATTTAACTAGCAACATTTTTTCCCTATAATTATTTCAAACTAAAAAGTTTAAACAAAAAGGCCCTGAATATGAAAACCTGACTTTGAACCTTAGGTCTGCCTGACTCTGAACTTGTGCTGTGTACTATAATACCTACAAAATCTGTTTTATTAAAACAGATCAAATAATTTTAAAGAAAGGAGAACATACTATATAAAAGGCTCATCTTGGGTTGTATTTTTTTAAGGTTTTTGCCACAGGACATGTGCACTTGACAGAGAGAAACAAAGAAAGGGAAAGTGAGAAATCAACCCCTGGGGGATGGCCATGCAGCAATCTCTTCCCCAGTCTAGATTTTGGATATGCACACACATGTGCCCAGAGTTACTTTCAAGCCATCGGGTCTGAGACTCAAATCATGGTAAGCCATGTCGGAATCCAGCACCTTCAACATCATGCCACCTTCTGGCTTCATCTTGGATTGTATTTTTTCTTTTTAATTAAGTTCAGAAAGCACATCATAGGCCAGTTGGTGGCATAGAGGTTCACCTGGCTGAATATCACATGGCTGACTAAGCAATTCGAGTTCAAGATCTTATGGCTTGAAAAACATGCTATATGCACGTGTGTATGTGTGTGTGCTCAAAATCCCAAGAGGAGAAGGGACTGCAGCATGCACCCTTGGGGATGAGTTCTCACTTCCGCCTCCTCCCCCCCCCCTTTCTCCAGCAAGCACATGCACTCTACAGCAAAAATGATAAGGGAAAAAAAAAAAAGTGCCCCACTGAGAAGTTTAAGATATCAAATAATTTCATTCATAGCAACTAAGACCAGGTCTTCTAATGTATTACTGTTGTCATGGAGAGATCTTTAGCAGTATGACAGAAAGTGATGACTGGAATGCTCTGGCACCCTGACTGAAAATAAAGTTTCCCACTCCCATTCTCACTAAAAGTAGCTCTGGAGTTTCCTGCCATGTTGCCTTGTTCACCTTAAAGATTAACATCTGTTCCTCTCCTTCCACACCAGGTAGACAAACTGCACAGCAGAAAGCTGCAAATAGAGCCATTTCACTGTACATTTGGCATTTCTTTTCCATCTACGCAGGTACTTCCTAATGAGGTTGTCCTTGTGAGATGCAGAACATGGCCAAATTACAATCATCATAGCCAGCAAGGAGAGCTGAAGGTGCCAAATGGTTTTTGGGAGTAAGCAAAAAGTTGCTGCCTGTCTTCATACTAATTTATTCTACTCTTGTACACTATGTGGCAGCCATGAAAAAAGTACACATATAGGCAATGGCAAAATAAAATATGAAAGACTGAAAACAGTGATAGACTAGTTAGTGATATTTTCCTGTTTAGCACCATTTAATTTTATTTCAATAAAAATTATTCAAAAAGGAGTCAGCAAGTGGCATGGTAGTTAAGACGCTAGACTCCCACATGGGTGACAGAGGTCTGAGTCCCAAACCTGCCAGCTTGAAAATCATGCCAGGTAGTGTGTGCATGTATGCCCAAAATAATCCCAAGAGAATGGAGGAGAAGGGATTACAGTGTGGCCATCCCTCCTGGGTAATATCTCATTTTCCTTCCCTCTGTCTCTTTCTGTCAAGTACATGCACTCTATGGTAAAAACAACAACAAAATTACTCAAAATATTTTTACCGGTTGATCTAATAATTTCAAATGTATTTTCTTTCTTTCTTTTATGAGAGAAATACAGAGAGAGAAAGACAAGCATCTTCCACATGTTCTCACACTGCAATACCCCCGCCCCACCTTCTTAGCTAGCAAAGATCACAGGCATGTGTATACACACACTCAGCATATAGAGGTCAACCCAGGAGCAGAGCCCCAGTCTTCCACATGACTTCCCACAATGAGGAGCTTTGTACTACCTCTATATTACCATGGTGGGGCAAAATAAATACTTTTTTAAACCAGAGAAATACTAGCTCACTATGTCAAGTCCTTGGTGCTGAATATACTATTGGTCAGAGGTGCCGCAATTGAATTGCATTATAGTTCAATTTAATAAATAAACATTACCAATTTTTTTAAGAATATAAGGTCCTCCTTGATTTGGTATACAATGTTACCAGAGGCACTTTAACACTTGCTTCTGTTCTCTGTACTTTCTCTCAGTTGGTAGAAGACTCTAGAGCCACTGTTGTTTAGTCAAAATAAATTAAAAATTGCATATGTAATGTAAGGTATTTAACTAGCAACATTTTTTCCCTATAATTATTTCAAACTAAAAAGTTTAAACAAAAAGGCCCTGAATATGAAAACCTGACTTTGAACCTTAGGTCTGCCTGACTCTGAACTTGTGCTGTGTACTATAATACCTACAAAATCTGTTTTATTAAAACAGATCAAATAATTTTAAAGAAAGGAGAACATACTATATAAAAGGCTCATCTTGGGTTGTATTTTTTTAAGGTTTTTGCCACAGGACATGTGCACTTGACAGAGAGAAACAAAGAAAGGGAAAGTGAGAAATCAACCCCTGGGGGATGGCCATGCAGCAATCTCTTCCCCAGTCTAGATTTTGGATATGCACACACATGTGCCCAGAGTTACTTTCAAGCCATCGGGTCTGAGACTCAAATCATGGTAAGCCATGTCGGAATCCAGCACCTTCAACATCATGCCACCTTCTGGCTTCATCTTGGATTGTATTTTTTCTTTTTAATTAAGTTCAGAAAGCACATCATAGGCCAGTTGGTGGCATAGAGGTTCACCTGGCTGAATATCACATGGCTGACTAAGCAATTCGAGTTCAAGATCTTATGGCTTGAAAAACATGCTATATGCACGTGTGTATGTGTGTGTGCTCAAAATCCCAAGAGGAGAAGGGACTGCAGCATGCACCCTTGGGGATGAGTTCTCACTTCCGCCTCCTCCCCCCCCCCTTTCTCCAGCAAGCACATGCACTCTACAGCAAAAATGATAAGGGAAAAAAAAAAAAGTGCCCCACTGAGAAGTTTAAGATATCAAATAATTTCATTCATAGCAACTAAGACCAGGTCTTCTAATGTATTACTGTTGTCATGGAGAGATCTTTAGCAGTATGACAGAAAGTGATGACTGGAATGCTCTGGCACCCTGACTGAAAATAAAGTTTCCCACTCCCATTCTCACTAAAAGTAGCTCTGGAGTTTCCTGCCATGTTGCCTTGTTCACCTTAAAGATTAACATCTGTTCCTCTCCTTCCACACCAGGTAGACAAACTGCACAGCAGAAAGCTGCAAATAGAGCCATTTCACTGTACATTTGGCATTTCTTTTCCATCTACGCAGGTACTTCCTAATGAGGTTGTCCTTGTGAGATGCAGAACATGGCCAAATTACAATCATCATAGCCAGCAAGGAGAGCTGAAGGTGCCAAATGGTTTTTGGGAGTAAGCAAAAAGTTGCTGCCTGTCTTCATACTAATTTATTCTACTCTTGTACACTATGTGGCAGCCATGAAAAAAGTACACATATAGGCAATGGCAAAATAAAATATGAAAGACTGAAAACAGTGATAGACTAGTTAGTGATATTTTCCTGTTTAGCACCATTTAATTTTATTTCAATAAAAATTATTCAAAAAGGAGTCAGCAAGTGGCATGGTAGTTAAGACGCTAGACTCCCACATGGGTGACAGAGGTCTGAGTCCCAAACCTGCCAGCTTGAAAATCATGCCAGGTAGTGTGTGCATGTATGCCCAAAATAATCCCAAGAGAATGGAGGAGAAGGGATTACAGTGTGGCCATCCCTCCTGGGTAATATCTCATTTTCCTTCCCTCTGTCTCTTTCTGTCAAGTACATGCACTCTATGGTAAAAACAACAACAAAATTACTCAAAATATTTTTACCGGTTGATCTAATAATTTCAAATGTATTTTCTTTCTTTCTTTTATGAGAGAAATACAGAGAGAGAAAGACAAGCATCTTCCACATGTTCTCACACTGCAATACCCCCGCCCCACCTTCTTAGCTAGCAAAGATCACAGGCATGTGTATACACACACTCAGCATATAGAGGTCAACCCAGGAGCAGAGCCCCAGTCTTCCACATGACTTCCCACAATGAGGAGCTTTGTACTACCTCTATATTACCATGGTGGGGCAAAATAAATACTTTTTTAAACCAGAGAAATACTAGCTCACTATGTCAAGTCCTTGGTGCTGAATATACTATTGGTCAGAGGTGCCGCAATTGAATTGCATTATAGTTCAATTTAATAAATAAACATTACCAATTTTTTTAAGAATATAAGGACAAAATATTGTGTTGGGAAGTGACACAAAAAGGGTGAAAAATGCACCATTCCACGGCTTCAAGGGAGGGATGAACAGGTATACAGTCAACAAAACCCAAGAAAGACCAGTATTACTGCCCAGTGTGTTGATGTGGCAAATTCAACGTTATATTAATTATGCAAAAGAGAAAACTTATAAAAGTGATCTTTAAGTACTTAAAAGGAAAGCAGACATTATCAGTTGTACTCCAAAAGACAGAACTAAGATTCGTGGCTAGAAATTACAAGAATATATAGGAAGGCTGGTGATAGACAGATATAGACACATACATATATAAACCTTTATTTATTTTTTATCTTTTCTTCATAATTCATTGTGAGGTAATCGATGTCAAATAAAACATTTCATTCTTCACTTCCGTTCATGTTTTCTTTATCAATTCTTCATTTGTTCTTCAAAAATGATGCATGCTACACAAGGCAATGAAGTACTTTTAAATACTACAGCTGAGGGTCTTGCATGTTATGCTGCTACTTAACATGTTCCCTTCAAGCCTGGTAATCAGGCTCCACCAACTCCCAGCCAGCATGGTTGACAGTGCCACACACCTTCTTCCCTCGGCAGCTATGCAGAAAACTGTAAAATCTTATAAATTTTGTAAAATTAAAGCTAGTATGTGTATAGAACTTGGAGTATAATAAATCATTAATAACTTACTAATTATAGTAATATCTGATTAAAACCCTATACTGAACAGGAGTTCACGAGACCCTTGAAAACAGTCTGTCTTCTCTGGAGGCTCTGCAAGTCAGCGGAAAGCATCCTGATACCCAGGGCCACAAGTTAATATCCCTAGAGACTAGATATAAGTCCTGTAGCATATGAGGTGACCTGAGGATGGAAACTCTATCCAAAAGGAGTGTACCATATTAGGTGGAGATTAAATGACCCAGACTCAACTGTCAAGAAGAGTTTTACATTTTAGAGAGTTATAAGAAGATGAGGAAGAGAAAAATTGAGCCCTGAATAGAGCAAAGCAGCTATACTACGAAGCAATGAATATCGACTTCTTAGCAAGACAAGTTGATTATGCTCCCAAATTTCCTGCCAGGTTGCCAGAATTGTTATATTCTAAATGACGGTCCATTTCTGCATGAAACCCATCTGTTCACCTACCAAGGCATTTCTCTAGTATCTTGTTGTGCATTTACTCATCACCAGATTAAACTTTGAGACAATATTGGATTTTATCTAAACCCTTTACTCCTAGAAAACAGTGACAATCAAGAAATTAGACCCTCCCGTCTCTGTCCCAGGAAATGGCTTACACCAAATAACCACTCTTCCCTCTGTGACTTAGATAAAACTCACAGATGACACCACACCCCGTAATCTATAACAAGGTCAGTCACCGACCTCCCAAATTCCCAGCCTCAGTCTTATATAGGATTAACTAAACTTTCTGTCCCCATTTGCCATTCTTGTGGTCAATGTCCACAAACTGGACTAGACCAAATTTAGTCAGGCTTCTCTCTTTCCTCCAACACCTGAACTTTGCCCCACACTACACCAACGGAAGGTGAACAACCCTCCTTAAGGGACTCTTCTAAGAACCAGCTGACCTCAGGGGAAAACATTCCCTGCTCAACAATCTGTTGCCAGCTCCCAATCCAATTACGCTGCATCCAGTTATTTCTAGCCTATCTATTCCTCCCTATAAACGCAGTTTGCCCTATTGCCATATTCTTCTTCCACCTCTTCCCCTTATTATAATACTTGTTTTTTTTAAATATTCTCTTTATTTAACTCTAGACTTTTTTTATTTGATACTTTTAACACAGAAAGAATATACCTTCACAAGACACAGAATAAAACCATTAAGTACCTTCTTATTGACATTTTAAGTAAAAGTACCACTATTAAAACTGTTGTCTTTCTTGATATATAGCCACATAATATTGTGTTCTTGGGAAAGTCATGACACAGTTTTGCACAGAAAAACATAGAAAAATATGTCATGACTTTCCTGACAACCCAATAAAATATATGTGTTACAGACCACCATAAATCATATCTGTTATCACATTACTCCTGTTCAAATAGAAAAGCTGACTAGACAATTAGTAAAATATGCCTGTTAGAATGAAGCATTTTATAATGAAATAGAAAACATAAAAACAAACAACTGATTTTTTTTGTTGCTAATTTTAAATAGTTTTATTTAAGACATTGCATTTTCTGCTTACGATACAGTGCTTATAAAGTGCAATGTTATTTTTCCCTGTGCATGTGTTCCATAGTCAAGTATTGAGAATGCCCAGTAATTCACTATAGCAGCTGAACTTTTAAGACTGCCAGAGTTCACTACAAATTGGGGTCCTTCAACATGTTACTGCATGGAGCAATGCTATGTAATCTACTGATGTTTTGAAATCACAGAAATAACTGTATTTTATTTTAAGATAGTACAGTCATAGTTTTACAACCTATTCAAAAACAAGGATAAAGCTTGATAACTTTATGTTGGCCAATTATTGACTCAACCATGAAACTTAACGAACAATAATATAGCTGTTCTTCCTGCCAAGGAACTTTCAGCAACAATCTGTCACTCCTCTAGTGGTCCAGTACTTTAGTCTGCAATTTGTGCCTTTCACTCTAGAGGGCACTGTAGCAGCACAGTAATCAAAGCATATATGTAAAATAATTCTCAAACTATTCAATCAAGAATGGCAAATACAGAAGACATTTCTATACTAGAAATTTTTTTCCTGAAATACTCATATTTCTGTTTATGAAAAAATACTTTTTAAATAATAACTACTATAACAATTATTTCACAGAAAAAAATCAACTACTCACCCGCATTGACTATAGCATCTACCTCTAGCAATGTGATGTCTCCTCTATAGAGAGAAACTTTTTCACTCAAGCTTTTCTTCACTGGTGGTACTTCCTGAGTGGTTTCCTCTGTAACAAGAAAAGAGTATATACTAATAGTGATATCTTTAACTTAATCAAGATAATTTTTTAATCAAGGCAACTATTTCACAAGGTTGTTAATATGAATCATTCTGTTACAAAAGAAAGTGGAAATAAGTCTGTGAGTACCACATGTATAGCCTATTGTCCATTTTACATTCTTCAAAACAAACTTACTGGACCATTATTACTTTTATATTATGCATTCGATAAATTTGAGCATGTTATATTGATCAGCAAAAAACTCAGTACTCCTTATCAGTTACTTTGTTATAAAAATATCCATTTTAAAATAGAATAATGTACCACTATAATCACAAGGAGACAATAAAGAGATGTGTAACTACCAAGACAAATACATTTTCACAGTCAAGGACTTATTTCTATTTTATACCAGTTACCAAAAAGGAATCCTTGAAAGAAAGCACCAAAACATTTAAGTTCAGCTCTTTGCAATCTCTCAGTAACAAGCTGTCCCATAGGATGGGACATTTCAAGAATATACTCTGAATTTAGAGGTATTTCAGGGAATGAAGATTTTCTACTGATAATTCAGCCTCCAGCAAATGAGCTAGCGGCAGAAGAGGCCAGGCCTTCAGAAGAAGGTTCCACATGGCTCCAGAGAACTAGGTATTTCAGGGAATGAAGATTTTTTAACTGATAATTCAGCCTCCAGCAAACGAGCTAGCGGCAGAAGAGGCCAGGCCTTCAGAAGAAGGTTCCACATGGCTCCAGTGAACTAGGTATTTCAGGGAATGAAGATTTATTAACTGATAATTCAGCCTCCAGCAAACGAGCTAGCAGTAGGGAGGCTCCTCCCTGCCCCCACCCCAACCTTCTATCTCTGTTTCTGTATCTGTTTCTGTCTCTCCCTGCTTCTGTCTTCCCTTTTTTTTTTGTAATTTTTCCTTTTTACATTTTTTTAAAAGGCAAAGTGTTTCTCTTGCTCTCAGCTCCACCTTTTATCTTGTTAATTATCACTCTGGTCCTCCCACCCAGGCAGAAGAGGCCAGGCCTTCAGAAGAAGGTTCCACATGGCTCCAGCAAACCAGGTATTTTGAGCAGCATGCTTGTGCACGGCACGGTTTTCTATTTTGGGATTTTTTTTTTTAAAGAAAAACAGTAATTACAATTTTTTTTGGTTTTTTTTGTCTTTTTTTTCCCTCTTTTTGTTGTTGTTTCTCTCTCTTTTTCATTTTCCTTTTTGTCTCTTGACTCTCCAATATCCATTTAATGTGTTTTTAGACAGATCTAAGAGCACTGTAGCTAAACATCCAAATACTAATAGGGTTAAAATATTCCTCAATATCTACTGAATCTGCTGCACCAGTGATCACAACAGAATGGCAAAGAGATTCTAGATCACCTCTGTCTGCTTGCTCCTG
>NW_006159565.1:7820136-7860153 GCF_000334495.1 Tupaia belangeri chinensis
ATGGGAGATTGCATTTTGTGTGCTGTGATGATTCTTATGGAAGGAATGTAAATTGAGTTACAAAAAAAAAAGTTTCAGGAATAAAATATATCTATTTAATGACTGCAGTAGGATATGTAGCCCCAGTTAGGTGCTACTTTATAGGATGCGTAAAGTTAGACTTGTGCTCATGGAAATGTGTGTGTCACATGTGTTTGCTAGGAGGGTATTTGGATTGATGAGGGTCTTTGGTGATTCAATAAAATGTGGGGGGAAAATGGTATAGAAATAGATAACAGAGACAGTGTGGGAGGAGAACAGGAGGTGGCAGAGGGTAAGAGAGGGAACCAAGGATGGGGGCGAAAAAGCAAAACATACAGAAAACAAGAAATGGAAGATCATTTGCTGACAATAACATGTTTGTTGATGTGCTTGATTGAGACAATATACAGTGTACTCTGGATGGAAAATCTCATTTTGTATGCTGTAATGATGTACAGTGAATGAATGCAAATAAATAAATTGAAATAAAAAAAGAATATATTCTGAATTTATAAAAGAGTTCCTTTTTTAACAAGTTGTATTTAAACTTTCATTCTAGAGGGTGCTGCTAGGTGTTAAAAGAAGAAGCACTCTGCTCCACACATAACAGTCAGCAAGCTGGTGTAGTTAAAACAAAAGCATTACATACTGGAACCAGCAGATGACATAATGGTTATGTCACTGGACTCCCACATAGCTGACCACAGCTAAAATCACAGACCCAGTAGCTTAAAACTCATGCCAAGTGCGTGTACGTGCATGCCCAAAATCCCAAAAGGAGAATGGCGAAGGGATTGTGGCATGGCCATCCCCTCTCGAGGGGAGGGCAGATTTCTTGCTTTCTGTCTCTGTCTCTCTCTGGCAAAGGTACACACCCTATAGCAAAAATTTCTCCCTAAAAAAAAGTACTACATACTAAAACCTAATATATTTTTAAATGTTCTAGCCCAATATTATAAATGCAAAATTTCACTTATTGTTAATAAATAGTAATGTTAATATATATTAAACCTAGCAAAGTTGTATGAAACAATGTTTTAAATATATTAAATGTCTATGCATAGAAGTTTTTTTAATATACTTTTAAGAAAGCTGATTTAGAAAGTCCAATTTTCTTAAGTATTTATGATCTGTGGAAAGGAAGATAATACTATTTATTCACTAAGACACTATCAACTAAGTATGCAGTTTTAAGATTTCTGGGGGTTTAGAGGTGATAGGCCATGAGTCGCCTAAACTGTCTTTGTTTCCCAATCACTAAAGAAAAAAAATTAGTCAAGAATAAGGAAGTAATCTGTGTCCACAAAAGTGATCCCCACAAGACATCACTTTCTTAGCAACTACATCTCCCCTTAAAGGATTCTAATCAAACTACTCACTGAAGGAGAAGAACAATGTGGAAAAAATTGTGTGTTAAAGAAGTAGAGAATGTTTTAGGATACCTCAAGTAAAGGAGTAGGGTGGAGGTCAGTGGATAGAAAATCACTAATAGGAAACATCAGGAATGGGTGATTTCTGGTTAAACAGACTTAAGAGGATTCCACCTGAAGGCAGGTCAGGGTGATAATATACTGCATGGAAGCTGGTGGAGGACGAGATATTTGATCAAATATTGAGAGTGATCAGATACCAAAGGTATGGGGTTTTCTCTGACTGACTTGGCAAGATTCTAGCTAAAACTGGATAATGCATGTTTGGCAATAACGGCACTAGCAAAGCCTAATGGAGAAAAGGACCTAGAGGAATCTGATTAAGGTTTGGTTAAAAAAAACAGTCTGTGTTAGTCCCTCTCACTGTTTAAGAAGAGATGATTTTTCTTTTGAACAAGTCCATTTCATATTCAGTTGCTTTTTGTTCATTAAGTACCAGCTAAACCATTTATTGAGACCTGCTAGTAGAGCATATTTACTAGATGGTGCAAGCACTGAGGCATTGAATGAAGGGGATTTCTATAAGAATAAACAGGAAAACAGAGATTAATGGCTGGAATGAACTATAAATCCAATTTCCAGTTCAAAGGGCGGTGGTTGAAAAGATTTCTAGAAGTTACGCTCCAAACAACTTCTGCAGTTTGAATTTTTGGTGATGGCGTTGAGTGTTTCAGGGAACTCTCTGGGTAGCTCACAAAGCCACAGGCTTGAAGGCTGCCCAAATAAACTGGCTGTAGTGATTTCTTCTAAGTTTATAGCAGGTTGTCCAGCTTGGTCCTCTGGAGTTTCAGAAAAAGGATAGCTTTAGTTTTTCAGTGATGCTAAATCAGGAAGGTTGGGGAAAAATTGGAAAAAATAATTTGGGAAATTGTAGCAAGCTATGAGAGGAAACTTGAAGAATGATAAGATGTGTAAGATGGCAGAATCCAGTCAGTTTACAAGTTGATAAGAAAAAACTCAAACAAAATGAAATGAACTTAAATGTGATAGCCCACAAGGGTACACTGTAGTTTTTTACTGAAACATAAATTTTCTCTCTATGGTTTTAAATACATTAAATTGCTATGCATAAAAGTTTTTAAATATACTTTTAAGAAAGCTGATTCATAAAATCAGCTCCCTTTTTGATCCTTGTTCAAAATTAAATCTGATCTCCTTAGATTTGGCCTGAATACTTACATAATCACAAGAATGATAACTGACCACTTAGGCCCTTTTGAGTTTGTTTTGTTGCAATTTTTCATGAATAATTTCAATTAGACTTTTGAAAGCCTCCTAAGACTTAGAAAATGTCCAAATATTTACCAACACATTTTCCCTGTAATAGCTATAGATCTGGGTCAATCTCTCTCTTCCTGGGGTTCCTAAAATATCTTAAGTTTCCTGGACCTGACAGGAAGTGACTTTCCTTACTCACCTGTAAGGGTAGAAACCCTGTAAGTCAAGAACGAGGTCACTGGATTGATAAAATCACCCTTAGTGCCTTAAAACTATGTGGCCATACCTAATCTGATGCATTATCCACAAACATGGCATTTCAATCATAGCCTTGGTTATAAACTTATTATTCCAATGACTTCTGTTAAAAGGAAGACAGATTCTTATTGAAATCACAGTTATTTTGTCATGAAAATAAGAATATTTGATAAAAGTTTCTAAATTCTGGATGAATCAGGTACAGAGAAAAAAAAAATATTTTTTTAAAGAGAGGTTTTTGCTATAGAGCATGTGCGCTCGCCAGAAACACAGAGAGACAGAGAGATAGAAAGTGAGAAATCAACCCCCTGGGGGGATGGCCACACCTCAATCCCTTCTCCATTCTCTTCTCGAGATCTTGGGTACGCACACGCACACACCTGGCATGAGTTTAAGCCACCAGGTCCAGGACACGAACTGCAGTTGACTACATGGGAGTTCAGTAACATAGCCATTACGCTAACTGCTAGTCCCCCAGAAATAATTTTTTATGTCGCTGGGCTCCCACGTAGTCGACTACAGTTCGCGTCCCAGACCAGTGGCTTAAAACTCATGCCGGATGTGTGTGCATGCATGCCCAAGATCCCGAGAGGAGAATGGAGGAGAAGGGATTGAGGCGTGGCCATCCCCTCTGGGGGGTGATTTTTCGCTTTCTATCTCTCTGTCTGGTGAGCACACACGCCCTATAGCAAAAACCTCTAAAAAAATAATAATTTTTTACAAAGTTATAATCTACTAAATTGTTATGAGATACAGCTTAAAAAATTAAAAATTAAAAAATCAGCTATGTTCCAAAATAATAATCATAAAACTTATCATCTTTTTATTAGTTCAAACAGTTCCATGTAATTTCTTCTGCTGCTGCTTGATCTTAGGTTACCAATTTTATGAATCCATCAGCATCTCCACTACTTCTGGAAATCCATACTCATTCTAGTGGTATGGTCTGAAAGTTGTCTGAGCAATACCATCAGAAGTCTGTATCCCAGAGTACCTGACATGGTTCTTTCTATGAGTCTCTGAAACAATCACTTTTTGCTGAATTACAAAGCACTCTAGCCTGCTTACTGTAGGAGCTTTCAGAAAGAATCACAATTAAAAAAAAAAAAAAAAAAAAACCTACTGATACGTGGATAATAAAAGACCTACAATGCCTGTGATTAAAGGTCTATTAAGAGTTCACTGTAAAAATGATGCCGCTGACATGGCAATTTGGTTATTATTTCTTTGAAACATAACATTTAAATAATAGCTGGAGTTATGTCTAATAACATCATACCAGGACATATCACAGACAATGAGGCATTGGCAAATTTCCATGAAATTCAGTTTCTTTTTTATATTAGTAGTATTTACCAAATACAACTAAACCTAGGAAAGAGTAACATCACTTTCTATTTTACAATGTTTCACATGCAATTTAATATGTCAAATAAACTGAGTACTGTTATAAAGTAAAAGAACAAATTCTTTGAGATTTTTCCGGAGACCCTCTGAGAAATCTCAGGGTCAGTCTGAAATCAAGATTTCATTTGGTATTAGACTTGAGTAAGCTGTCAAAAAGTTTCAAAAGATTTGAAGCACTTGGTTAAATGGAATTTCAGATCACTATGAATCAATACTTAGAATCTCTTACAAAGACATGATACCAGCATAAAGCACAGTAAACCAGTTTGATAAAACACAGAATCATTACTTCCTGGGTAGATTACTTAAAAGGTAAAGAAAAACCCTTTAACAACCTCATATTAAGAACAGACTGGAGCAGCCATTGGCATGGTAGTTGAGGTGGCTAGATCCCATATGGCCAATTACTGATTTAATTCCCACACCCAGCTGCTTAAAAACATACACATGCCAGATGCATGTGCATATATGCCCAAAACCAGAAGAGAACAGCCTATAGCATGTCCATCCCCTCCAGAGGGATTTCTCTCACTTTCCCTCTCTATTTCTGTCTTTAACAAACACACACTCCCATAGCAAATGAAAAAGGAAAAGGAAAAAAAAAAAAAGATTAGTAATCCGAAAAAAGCTTTTTTGGGGGGGAGAGGTTTTTGCTATAGGGCGTGTACGCTCGCAAACAGACAGAGACAGAGAGATAGAAAGCGAGAAATCACCCCCCCACACCACCCCAGAGGGGTGGCCACGCCGCAATCCCTTCTCCTCCATTCTTCTCTTGGGATCTTGGGCGCGCACGCACACACACCCTGTGTGAGTTTAAGCCACCAGGTCCGGGACTCAAACCACAGTCGACTACGTGGGAGTCCAGTGACATAGCCATTACACCAACTGCTGGTCCCAACAACTTTGTTTTGAAAGAGAGAAAACAAAACTGTACTTTTCATCAGTCCAATTTTTTTAAATCTTTAAAATGGTATAAAAACTTTACAAATCTATTTAACCTTAGCCAGCTTGACCATATGACCTGGTTTTCTACAAACTGTCTAAAAGTTTCCATTTACAGTCAGGTTTTGTCTTATATTTTTCTTCTTTGTTATTCTGGAATCACTAGTCATCTTACCTTAAGACAAAATGACTCTTTTTCTCTAAAAAAAAAAAAAAGCCTTTTGCGCTTACATACTTTTGCATACAGAGTTATTTCTCTTCACCCTTATTATTTTTAATAGTTTAACTTACATATAGTTCATAATTTCTATCCATAGCCTTTATTTTATAGAGAAAACTAAGTGGACAATTATAAATTGTCTGTCATCAGCAGTCAATGGCAGACTAGCAAAGTTCTCAAATGCAGCATTTCACAATTTCTAGAGACATGTTTCATTACAGTATAATTTGTCATATAGTACAAGAACATTTTATTAACAAAATTAAATATATTTGTCTTCTTTATACCACATAAGAAGGCCAGAATATATAAGCTTGAACTTATATCCAATAATTAGTGTTTCAATAGTTTATACTACTTAGAAATTATAAAGATTTTTAATGAATACCTATTACTTAATTTAGCATAGATCTAAGGTTGCATGTTACAAAGATTTTGGAAACTATTTCTAAGCAGACATATGATAACATTAAACAAAGCTAGCTAACTATAATCTCAAGTTAACTCCCTGCCAACAATTTTTACAAGGCATGCATGTTTCACAAGTATCATAAAAGCAAAAACCCAAAAAGTTAAATACATGAATTTTGTTTTACTGCTATACTTGATATATGAGAAGTAATGACTGTTAATTCACTTATTTTTACTACATCTTTACTTGTACATTTCTTCTTAGGTTGAATTTATAATTTTTATTATCTTAAACACCTAGTAAATATAAATTTGACCAGTAAACTCAAGTAGAATAAAACTGTATGCTCATATTATACTTAATGCTGATAACTCAGACGATATACACATTTTTAGTAAACCAACAATATGAAATTAATCTTATTTACCAAGTCAAGTGAAATTTAAAAGGCATTTGGGTACATTTCTATATTTCTGTGAGCTTTAGAAATATTTAAGTGCTCATTTATCTTTTTTTTTTTTTTTTGAGAGGTTTTTGCTATAGGGCGTGTGTGTGCTCGCCAGAAACACAGAAACAGAGAGACAGAAAGCGAGAAATTACCCCCCAGGGGGGATAGCCACACCGCAATCCCTTCTTCTCCATTCTCCTCTTGGGATCTTGGGCATGTGCCCGGCATGAGTTTAAGCCACCGGGTCCGACTCAAACTGTGGTCAACTACATGGGATTCCAGCAACATAGCCATTACACTAGCTGCTGGTCCCAGTTTATCTCTTTTTAAAAAAATACTTACTTAACTCCAATTTTTATTATTATTTTTTAATTTTACCAGCCAGAAACAGAGAGAGAGAAAGGGGAAGTGAGAAAGCAAGCCTCCAGGTCTAGGACTCGAACCACGGTCAGCCATGTGGATAGAAATCTAGTGGCCTTACCCACCACGCCACCTGTCAGTCCCAGCACTTATTTATCTCTGAGCTAATTTGAATAGAGTTTCTTTACAAGGTCTTTTTCTTTTTTTAACTTTTTTTTTCTTTCTTTTCTTTTTTCTTTTTATTATTATTATTATTTTTTTTTTTTTGGAGAGGTTTTTGCTATAGGGCGCGTGTGCTCACCAGACAGACAGCGAGAGACATAGAGACAGAAAGCGAGAAATCAACCCCGGGGGGGGATGGTCACGGGGGGGGATGGTCACGCTGCAATCCCTTCTCCTCCATTCTCCTCTCAGGATCTTGGGCACGCACGCACACACGCACCCGGTGTGAGTTTTAAGCCACAGGGTCCAGGATGCGAACCGCAGTCGACTACATGGGAGTCCAGTGACATAGCCATTACGCTCACTGCTGGTTCCCTCAAGGTCTGTTTTTTGTTTTGGTTTTGTTTGTTTCTGATATAAGGCACATGCAGTCACAGAAGAGAGACAGAAAGTAAGAAATCACACCTCAAGATGGCCACACCACAATCCCTTCTCCATTATTCTCTCAGGATCTGGGACACACACACACCCAGCATGGTTTTTAAGCTGCCAGGTCCAGGACACAAACTGTAAAGTCAGCCATGTGGGATCCAGTCAGTTTAACCACCATGCCACCAACTGGCCCTCTTTACAAAGTTTTTAAAATAAACTTCATAATACCATTCAGCGGTAAAAGAATATCATATATGTAATGTATGTATATGTAATACATATGTAAATGTATATGTACATATATATATATAGGCAGATGCAAACAAAGATCTGTCAGCTTTTATTCTGAAATTTTAGCCATGAATCAAGTAAACATTGTAACATACCCTTATTTTTAGTCCACTATATATATTTTTTCTTTTTCTTAATTGCCAGAGGGTGCATACACTCATCAGAAAGAGACAGAGAGACAGAAAGGGAGACAGCACCCAATAGTGTATGCCACAATCTCTTGTCCTCCATTTCTCCATCCTGTCAGGATTTGGGGCACACACACACACACTTACCTGTGTCCTTTTCAAGCTCCCATGGCCAAAATTTGAAACATGGTCAGCCATGTAGGATCTGTCTCCCTTAATCATTACGCTATAGGACTGTCCCCTGAACACACGCTTTATATTTTCATCAGAATTGTGTTTCTGGCGAATGGAAAAAATTAGGTTACCTATTTAATATGAAAGCTAATGCTTTTAATATTTTGAAGACTCTTCATTTGCCCTGACATTTAATTTTATAGAGGTTGTAGACTACATTTTAAACAAAAGACTGAGGTGTCATCAGCAGCTATCTGGAGATGTCTCCAAAGTCCACCTGAGTGGATAAAATATCCAGTCTGTTTCTAATCAGTCTTTTTTGTTTTTGTTTTGGGTTTGTTTTTTTTTTTCCCATTTCTGGTGTTTACTTTTGTAGTTCCCTGGGTCCCTTGAAAACAACCAATGGAGGACCAGGGAGATTCAAGTTCAAATGGCCTGAGATGTAAGGAACTGAAACAAGAAGGGTAAAATATGACAAACGTAGACAGATGTCTGAAGGAAGTAAAGGTTTGGAAAAATGGGACATATAAAAGGATTCAAGGGAACTGACAGGAAGATCAAAGGTGGTTAAGAGGAGGAAGGAGGAATGAAAGCAATGGGAAGAGAGAGGTCTGAGAGGAACTAGTTTGGGGAGATCTTAAGTTTCCTAAAGAAGACAATGAAGTTCTAAATTACCTTTAGTAAAGCCATGCCAACAAGAAAGAAAGCTGACAAGAGTTGGTTAAAAGGGATTTAAGATGAGGGTTTCAGCCAACTGAGGAGCTCCCACGGGAGAAGTAGGTTCAAAAACAGAGAACAGAGAGGCCTCACAAAGGGCCAGAAATAAAACCTTTCCATCTTAGGGCTATCAGAGTGAATCCCCATTATATTTCCTGGAATGCAACTGATTATTACTCTGTATTTATATTTACTTGCAAATTCATTTTAGCATTCCTTACTATCTATATATGTGTGGTTCTTCAAAGTATATTAACTGGAGGGAACCAGCAGTTAGCGTAATGGTTATGTCACTGGACTCCCACGTGGTCGACCGCGGTTCGCGTCCCGGACCCAGTGGGTTAAAACTCACACCGGGCGCGTGTGCGTGCGTGCCCAAGATCCCGAGAGGAGAATGGAGGAGAAGGGATTGCGGCGTAACCACCCCCCCCGGGGGGGTGATTTCTCCCTTTCTGTCTCTATGTCTCTCTCTGTCTGTCTGGCGAGCGCACGCGCCCTATAGCGAAAAAACCTCTCCAAAAAAAAAAAAGTATATTAACTAGAGTTACATAGAAATTGTTTGTAAGAATTTTACAGTTGTATGAATCATAATCTCATCCTTTATACAAATATTTCCCTCATAGACACTTTAATTTAGTCCTCATCTATTTATTTAACTGATATTTATATAGTGTCATGTTTTACTTGTCCTATTGTTCACAAATATTAACTCCCATAATCCTCATAACAAATGTATGTAGTATTTATTACTACTATTCCTTCTATGTACATATGGAAATTGAAGTTTAGAAACGAAACGGGGGCCAGCTGGTAGTATGGTGGTCAAGACAGCAGGAACCCACATGGTCAACTGTTCATTTCAAGTCCCAGACCCAGTGGTTTGAGAAACAAGCTGGACACATGTGCATGCATGCCCAAAATCCAGAAAAGAGAAATGGAGGAGAAGAAAAGAAGAACAGGAGGAATTGTGGCATACCCATCCCCCATGGGGGGGGGTGCTCTTTCATTTTTCTTCTCTCTCCCCTCCAGTTAGCACATATGTCCTCTAGCAAATTAAAAAAATAATAATAATAAAGAAATATAAATGGTTTGACCAAGTACAAATAGCTAGGAAGTACAAAACTCAGGTTTAAACCCAAGTAGCCCAAGCTTTCAACCAATAGGCAGTACACGCTCTCATGTACCTATCTTTATTTCAAAAAGTCCAATTCTGTATGAAGTGTCTGTTGTTTAAGCCCTGTCACTGATTTTAGTTACAAAATGCAATCATTTCATTCCCTCCCCACAAATCTAAAAAGCATTGTTTGCTTTCACCCTAAGGAAAAAATAATAATAATTGGTTTTCCAGAGTGGTTACCATACTTTGAAAATAATATGAAAATCTCAGTAGTTTCTAGTACCATTTGACAAAGTTTCAGAACATAAACACCACCAGGAACTGGAAGACTACAAAATAAAATCAAATTTGCAGATACCAATCATGTGTTTTGTCTTTTGTTTTATGCGAAATCACTGAACTTGAAGATTCATTTATACCTAATACATACTCTGATTTTCACTGAAACTGTTTACTATTTACATGTATGACATTATTTTCAGTTCCAGCATTTATATTACTACTTCACCTCTATTTTAAACATCAATAAACAACTTGGAAGATGAACAATTCATTTTATGAGGTACAGATATACTGCAATCCTATTGTAACAATAACGGCAAAAGCAAATCTAATCAAATGCACCACAATTTACTAACACTATTCTTGTGTTCTTTTAGTAGTAACAGAAGATACTTGAAGTGGGGTAATTTAAGAGAATGGAAGTTTATTCAGCTGATAATTTGGAGGTTCTACTACTGGTAGCATCTACTGAGTTTCCTTCTGCTGGTGTGCATCCCCGCACCACCAGCTTCATGAACACACAGGGCACATTTGCATGTCTGCCTAATACCCTGATGGGAAAGAGAAATGGAGGGATGAAATTGTGGCATGAGTGTACCCCATGGAGGTGGGGGAGGATCCTATCTTCCTCTCTCTGGTGAGTACACATACCATCTGGCAATTAAAAAAGAAAATTAAATATAGATTAAGAGAGGGGCCCGACAGGTGGCGTGGTGGTTGAGGGTGCTGGATTCCCACATGGCCAACCGTGGTTCAAGTCCAGGACCTAGCAACTTAATCTCTCTCTCTCTCTCTCTCTCTCTCTCTCTCTCTCACTCACTCTGTCCCCCTCTGGTCAAGTTGAAGAAAAAGAAGGAAACCAGCAGTTAGTGTAATGGCTATGTCGCTGGACTCCCACGTAGTCGACCGCGGTTCGCGTCCCAAACCCGGTGGCTTAAAACTCAGGCCGGGCACGTGTGCATGCGTGCCCAAGATCCCAAGAGGAGAATGGAGGAGAAGGGATTGCAGCATGACCATCTCCCCCTGGGGGGTGATTTCTCGCTTTCTGTCTCTCTGTTTCTCTCTGTCTTTCTGGTTAGAGCATGCACCCTATAGCAAAAAAACTTCTCCAAAAAAAAATAAATAAAAGAAAAAGAAGGAGAAAAAGAAAAAAAAAGGAAAGTTAAATAAAAAATAATTCTTAAAAGAAAAAAAATGAAGAGAAACAAACTCTTAACTGAATCGTAAGATGAATTGACTAGTACAGTCCTTGTTTAAAAATCACAACTTTTAAGACTCTATAGAGGGGCTGGCAGTGGCATGGTGGTTAAGGGTGCTGGACTCCCACATGGCCAACAATGGTTCGAGTCCCAGATCTGGTGGCTTGCTTTCTCACTTTCCCTCTCTCACTTTGTCTCAACCTGGTCAAATTAAAATAAGTAAATAAAATAAATAAATAAAGTTAAAATAATTCTAAAAAAATCTTTAAAAAGACTCTATTGAGAATAACATTTTCATAAAAACCATAATTATGTTTTATATTTCAAACTTTTTAAATGTATTTTTTTAAATGTCTCATCATTTTCTCTCTGGAACTGCCAAACTGTCTAAAAGACACCTGATAAACAGGTAAGGGGCTATCAGTAGGTCCTCAGACCACATTTGGAAGACTACTATACTGGACAAATATTCCCAATTCTTTCCTGCCCCCCATATTGACATCTCTGTATTTTAGCACCCCAAGGCATGATACAGAGAGACCACCAAGAGTGCCAGTGAGTAGACTGGTGATACCATCACAAAGGTCGGCTATCAGTGGACCTCTATCATTCTAAGACGCAAGAGATGCCAGAAGTCAGTCCTTTCTTTTTTTATTAGATTTTTGCTATAGGGCGTGTGCACTCACCAAAGAGAGAGGCAGAAAGTAGAAGTCATCCCCCAAGGAGGGATGGTCATGATGCAATCTCTTCTCCTTTCTTCTGTCGGGATGTTGGGCATGCATGCACACATGCCCAGTGTGAGTTTAAGCCGCCAGGTTCAGGATTCAAAACACAGTTGACTAGGTGGGAGTCCAGCAATGTAACCATTATGCCACCGGCTGGTCCCAGTCAGTCTAGTTTTAATCCAGCATGTGGGTATAAATTCAAATTAATCTTTCCTCTCCAGAAAAAAAAAAAAAAAAAGAAAATATCCACTAAATAAATAGAATATCATGACCATGACATGAAAGTCAAAACACAAATACCTATGTAGAAATTAATATTAAAAATGAAATTAAATTTTATAGTCAAGATGATCAGAAAAATAATTTTGGAATCATTAAGAGACTTAAGCATATACAATCAGAGAACTTAGGAACCCTAAAGACACAGGTTGTGTTTCTGAGATTTCTTGAAACCAGCCAGCTTGTTGATCTTCACACCTCCATCTTCTATCTGATCATGCCTGACTAATCATCATTATGCCACCACTCCAGATTCCTGACACCTGCACACACACATACCCTCCATACTCCACCTATCCATCCATTCTCAAACCTATAGTTCTTTTAGGTATTGTAGATGCTACATCAGAAGACCCTCCCCCCCTTAGGCTGACTCATACACAGTAGCTGTTGTGACGCAGAGTTACAGCTTTATTTTTGTTCTGGATATTCAAAGCTTCCTATTACTCCTCCTCCTCCTCCTTCCCATACCAGTTAGCCTTTGCAGTAGTACAACAAACCTCTGCAAAACAGTGACAGAAAAATGACATCCTTCTTATTACTGCTCATTAGTGTATGGTTAACTAGGTAGTCTGATAGTCAGCAGGCAAGGTGGCAGAGGCTAGGTGGTTCTTGATGATTTCACTCATGTCTGGATGGCAGGTTGCCTGATCTAGGGAACCTAAACTGTGATGGCCTGTCTGTGCTCTGCATAGCCTCTTACTCTAAAATGCTATCTTGGGTTTTGCATGGCAAGAAAGTGGAGACACAAATGTGTAAGCAATTCTCTAAGTTTTTATTTAGGTCACGTTTGTTGCAGACCCACTGGTCAAGCAAATCACATGGAAAAGCACTAAACAAGAGCATAACACAGAGAAGTGTGGTTCTTTGAGGGTCTTTTTGGCCTGATTCTCTAAATACATTCTGAGTTACTGAATTTTCCACATCCTGGATCCCGATATTAGTTTTGACTAGTTTTGCTTGACATGCAAATATTTATTGTGAACATATTTTGATTTGATGGAAATGTGGTACATATTGATTTTTTAAAATGCCACTTCAGTAACTATTTTCTATTTCTACTAGATTTTTTTTATTTATTTCTACTAGACTTATGATAGATAGGGATTTATACCCATTAATTTTTAGAAACACTACTACAGAAACCAAACACCCAAATGCCTGTGGGAGACAGGCAGGTTACATAACTGAGTGAGACCAACCTGATCGAAGTATAAATAAATACACTATACTATAAATTGGAAAGCAAAGGAAGCTCTGTCCAGAGTATAGTCTCTATTCAGCTATCATGTGAATATATGGGTATTTTCAAATCCATTGGCATTTCAAAAGAAGAAGGAAATTAATTTCAATGTGCAATTTTCCTGATATTATAATAATTTAATTAAAATTTAAAATACAATTTGAAAAGCAATGAAACTGCTCAAGCTGAAAAACATCTATGTTTGGGCTGAATTCAAACAAAAGCTACTGATACATGACTTCGTCAATGGATTCCCACCATCTAAGGTTTTCTACCATTTGATTAAAACTTGGATAAATCCAGTCTTACCTGCCACAACTCCCCTCCATATTGTAATCAAGGGTAAATCTTCATTTTCCCTCAAAACATACTCTATTTCCTGCCCCTATGACTTTTAAATGCCCTTTGCCTTATTATCATCTTATCCTACGGCTCTCTGGTACTTCCCCTCCCCACCCCAATTATGAGGGGGTGTATGTACTTACCAAAAAGAGAAAGAGAGAAATCACCCTACAGTGGAATGTAGTTACATAGCAATCCCTTATCCTCGACGTCTCCATCCCATAGGTATTTGGGGTACACATGTCCAGCATATTTGCCAAACTGCCAGGGCAATGACCTGAGCCATGATTGGCTATGTGGGATCAGATATCCATTAACCAATCCACTAGTGCTCTTACTCATCCTTTAAACTTTAGCTTGGCTTCTTCTACTTTCATATGAATTTCATGTTATTTTTCCCACCCTGAACCCAAAAGTAGTGTCAGTCTTTTTCACGGCATTTATCACACCCTTTCTGATATTGATGTTATTTGTACATGTTTTATTTTTAGTCTGCTAGAATGTGAAGTTCATATCTTGGCTGGGCTTTGTGTTTCCTGAATTAATTAATAAGGCTATCATGCCTTCCTGCTCAGGTGAAGTCACACTCCAATATGAGTTCTTTATCTGAAGAGTTTCCTTGACTTTCCCTGTCTGCGTGCTTTTGGAGTCACAAGATGAAAACAAAGTAGGATCTGTTGCTCATATTTTAATCCAAGAAAGCTTCATAAAGACTGAACCTTGGAAGAGATGCAAAGGGAATCTTAAGCCAACTACATAAGTGAGCTGTTAAATCAGAAAGGTATATCAGAAAGGTATACACACAAGAAAAGGAGAAAAAGAGAGACAGAGTCAATGACAAAGCTCAGTGTTAACAGTGGACCCATCTGTGTAAATCCTAATTCTACCCTGTTTTCTCAAATAAGATTAGGTCAAATATTTACCCATCTGTTTTATAGGTGTTGTTTCTCTGTATTAACACTTTATATTGTTATGACCACCCTATTGTAATTCAAGAAAACTGAGGTACATGGAGATTAAACAATTTGCCAAGGTCTCCCAAATGAAAGAACTGAGATTTAAACACTTATAAGTCTGGCTCTAAAGCCATGTGCATAATTATTGTGTAATATTGCCTCATAATAAGGATCAGACTTGTGTGATATAAAAAAAATTATATCTGTACGTGATTGAAATAAAGACACATTTCACTTTTAGAGAATTTTTTTTTTAATTTGCTATAGGGCAAGTGTGCTCACTGGAAAGAGACAGACAGGGAGAGAGAGAGAAAAAAGAGAGAAAGTGGTGGTCACATCACAATCCCTTCTTCTTCATTCTCCTCACAGGATTTTGGGCATGTACACATATGCGCCTAGCCTGTCAAGCCACCGAGTCCAGAACTCAAACCATGCAGTCAACCATGTGGAATCCAGTTGCCTTCACCACCACACCCCTGTGGTCCTTAGCACTTGCATTATGAATAATACATGAAATTAAAACTAGGCTATATCCATGCCTTTTGCATATTTGAGTCCCTCCAGATTTCTGGAATGACTGACACATGGTAAATACTCAAACATTTACTAAAGGAAAAAAGTTAGACTGAGGCAGAAAGACAGGAATGGATGGAATTAACAAAAAAAAAATACAAAAGATAAGTTCAAAATCAAGGTTAATCTCTTAAATATTTTCGTGAATAAAAACAGGAAGGCTTATGTCAAACTAATAACACAAGTTTCTATGCAGAAACAGTAATGACTTTGATACAGCATTTTAATTTCCTTCTTCACAAATCACTAACTTCCAAAGTTTCCGTTTTTTATTCTTTCATCTTTAAGGTAGTTTCACCAAGTATGTTCTACAGAAGCAGGTGAAATCTTTTGGGACAGGGCTCAAGAAATCTGCATTTAGCAAACTCTAATGTAACTTTTTAAAATTTTTTGAGTTTATGCTTTCTTTGCATGAGCCAAAGAGAGAGCACACAACCCTAGCAGGATCTGGATGCCACCAATTCACTCCCAGCCTCCAGCC
Organism: Tupaia belangeri chinensis; assembly: GCF_000334495.1. NCBI lineage: Eukaryota > Metazoa > Chordata > Mammalia > Scandentia > Tupaiidae > Tupaia > Tupaia belangeri. The sequence goes on from NW_006159565.1 coordinate 7,835,954, forward strand.
AGCTCTGGACCACGGGCAAGCAGATACCCAGTTTACTCAGTGAAGTCTCCAGACTTGAATCAAGAACATTCCCATGTCAGATTCTGTTGCAGAGCCTCACATTTATTGCTACACCAACACCATTTGGCCCCCAAAATGATTCTTAAAACACACTAAAATTGGAGAATCACTCCTTTAAAGTATTATTTTATACATAAAATCATTGCCATAATTTTAAATAATACTGGAAAGACTTTTTTGAACTATGAGCATATTTACAGAAAATAAGAGTTATTAACTTACTGACTCAGAGGTTATTCCTAAGCTTCATCATGTTGCTACAAACATGGAAGTATACAAAAGCCCTATCTCCATTGAAGATGTTGGCGATACTAATCTCCGTAGCAACTATACTGATAAATCACTATTTTTCAGGTAATAAATCTGTACTCTAAGAAAAAAATCATGAAATCTCTAACCCTAGGGTACTAGGGGAAATAAATCTGCCCTAGAGTACTTATGCACTAACCTTTCTGAAACTATAGGCCAATACCTTCTCAACCCTTTGCTTCAGTGATGTTTTTTCATGAGTAAGATCAGACTTTCCTAACATGTAAAATCATAAATATTTGTACAACCACTAAAGAAAAAAATTTTAAAGTGCTAGTCCTAAAACAAACATTTAACAAAACACATTTTTAAAAATTTTATTGTTTTTAGATTACTAAACAAAATATAATATAAATTACTTTTAAATTTTTCCATATATTTACATGCACTTTAAAAAAAGACAAATTCAAAGAAATTCACTCAACTCAGATAAAAGTAAATTAAAATAGAAGTGATTTTTCACCAACAGATTTTACATTCAACTTCTTTCAGTAGACTGTTTTAAAAGATGTAATCAGTAATATTATCTAGATATAAAAATAATACAAAGTTCATCTAAAAAGAAAACCCAGCACATCTAACAATCTTCAGTGTGTGTGTATGATATTTACACAAAATAATTAGGTGAAATAGCAAAGTGATAGCTTTAAGGTAACTGGTACTTGGAAAAGACACAATTTCTCCCTTTTTATGTAGTCAGTATATAAGGATTACAAATTATATTTTCATGGCTGTATTATTAACATGCCAGGTACCTAAGTAAGGACATAAATCCTGAATATTCAAAAATCTGCCAACAATTCAAATTATAGAATTATGAAACATCGGCTGTTGAGTTTTTAGGGTAAAAGGCTGTAATCAGTAAATTAGCTTGCCAAGATAAAAATAAATAAATACATAAAAATAAAATAAAATAAAAAAATGCCAACTCAGTAAATATACCACCCCATTGCACATCCTAAAACATTACTGAAGGAAAAGGGAAAGCTAACCTGTAAGTAATTCTCAATAACCCAAGACGAAAAATGCTATGGTATAAGTGCACTGGGAGTGGGGCACTGAAATCATTAACAAAAATATTCAAATTCTCATTGCTCCCTCCAAATCTGTCCTTCAATCCATGTCTCAAATGCCTTCACTGAGCATGCCTTCTGAAATGCCTACTGAGATGAGAAATCTCATCTACATCCTCAGTCTACTCTCTGAATGTTTCCTTGACCTTCTTCATTTCACTGAAACTTTGCTGTCCCCTAACAACATCAATCCATTTTAAATGGAGGCCTTTTTTAAACTCTCTCCACATGTTCCTCAAAACTAATACACAGGGTAAATGACCCCTAATTCCGCACCCAAAATAATTTTGCCCTTTCCTCCTCTAATTTAAAGAAAGTTGAGGGGCCAGAAGTGGCATAGTAAAGACACTGGATTCCCACATGGGTGACCAGTTTGAGTTCTGGACCCAGAGGCCTAAATTTCATGCCAGGTGTGTGTGTGTATGCCCAGAATCCCAGGAGGAGACTACAGAAGAAAAGATTGCAGGGTGGCCATCCCCCTTGGGTGGTGACTTCTCGCTTTCTGTCTCTCTCTGGCCAGTGCACGTACCCTCTAAGGAAAAAAGAGAGAGAGAGAGAGAGAAAAGAAAGTTGTTAGCCATTCCTAATCTGAAAACATGGACATGTAGATGATGAGGCAGTTTGGACCACAGAGACACTGGTAACACTTTATAAACAGCTGGTTGAGGATGAAGACAGAGACAACCAGGGTCTTTATACAAATTTGTGGAAAAGAGCTAGCTCCCAACTTTGGACAGCTATTACACGTGAGAAAAACTCCTTTGTCTGAGGTCCTGTACTTGGGTGGGGGAAGGAGATCTTCCTATAGCAATTGATTCTATACTAAAACCTATACAATTTTCTACTGTATTTGTCTTCTAACTTTGCTCTAACCAAGTTGAATGCCCTAGATGCCCTTCCCTAGATTTTCACATGGCTGGGCCTATGATCAGCTTTCAAGTTCTTCACTCAAATGTCACAGTCTCAAAAAAGCTTCTGTCACTGTCCAACCCAAAGTGGTCTCCTCTCTTCATTCCAGCCATAACTTTATATTCTTCATAGCACTTATCAGTCTGAACTTATTTGATCATCTGTTCATTCTAGATAAAATGTAACTGCTTTGAAAGCAAAAAGTTTATCTGTTCTGTTCATGACTGCAGCTCAAATGCCTGACAGAAGTTCAATAAATGTTGAAAAAATATTACTCCAAAAGATGAAACTCTTTACTTCAACTACCCTCAAGCCTAGACCACTCCTCACCCACCTCTACATGTACTTTCTTTCTTTTCACATCTCAACCTAAATGTCTCTGCTTTAAAAGGTCTTTGCTGACTAACCTAATTAATAGTCTTAATCCTTACTGCAGTCAAGTCATTCTCTATCATTTCACCCAGTTCATTCCCTTCATACTACCTTTCAACATGTAAGTGTCTTGTTTATTTACCCTATTTTACTGACCATCTGTAAAAAGGTAAAACTTGATGGAAGCAGGGACCTCATCTTTCTTTCTCACTTACAGTCTATCTGACCAGAACAGGATCTGGTGTTTACTAGGTACTCAGTATGGTTTTGAATGAATTTGGTTCCAAAACAGAAACATAATTCTATAATTAACTCAAGATTAAATAAAATGCAAAAAGTAAAATTAACTTGAAAATGAAGCTTACTCTGAAACTGTATCAATAAAAAGTAGTAGGAAGAACATAGGAAGTTAATGGTTTCATCTTAAATGAGGAAATTGAAAGTAGTTAATTTATTACTGACACTAAAGGATTAGACAAAAATACTTCAATAGTTGTAAAAATTTAAAGATAATTTTCAGCAGACTTAAAAACAAAGTTAATCTCCTATACACAGAGAGGGGGAAAAAGTCTACATAATATCACCAACAAAGCACTTAAAAATATATTAAAAACAAAAGTTATGCTAAGGGTTAAAAGTCAAAAGACTCAAAATTATTTAAGAAAAATATAATAAAAGAGGGCAAAGATATAATTAGCAAATGAAAACAAAAATAAAGCTACACTAAATCTCAGAAAAACAATTTTTGAGATTTTCATGTCTCTTTTTTCTTTAAATGTACCACGCAATATAGAGCAGGGCTGAAAAGAGGTGAGATTTGATGTAAGAGCATTCAGGTGAATGACTGAAATAGGTATTATTTATTGACATCTACAATAGATAAAAGCGTGGTTAAGTTGTATTGAATTTCTATTGTTATTTTAATATTAATATTATCCTCTTGTTAAAACAACATGTTTCCTATAATTTTAGCTTTTTATTAAGGTTTAATATACGTGCAGAAAAGTTCACAAATAAATTGCACAACTCACTAAAATACCCCGAGGTCAGTAGTATACCCATGCAACCACCTCGCATGTCAAGAAATAGAACATCACTAACCCTAGAAGCCCATAAACACTTCCCAATCACTATATCTTCTTCCTCCACAAAAATAGCCATTATCCTGAAGTCTAATCTGTAGTTTTACCTGTTTTTCAATTTTATACATATGAAATTATAAACAGTATATATTTTGTGCCAGGTTTGTATAAGTTATCTTTGTTGTTGCATGGGACTACAATTTGTGCATTTTTATTGCTGTACTCATTGCTATATGATATTGGATAGAACATACACAATCTATTATCCATTTACTGTTGGCAGACATTTTTGTTTCCAGGTTTAGGCTGTTGCTTTGGACATAGCTATACTTGTCTTTTAATGGTTATCTGTAGAAATTACTACTGAAATTGTTGTGTATACATATGTACACACACACACACACACACACACACAAGCTTTAGTGACAGAATTTTCAAGTGATTTTCCCAATTTACACTCTTACCAGAAGCAAAATAGTTTCATCATTCTCCATATTCTGCTGACAGTTGATACTGTCATTCTTTTTCATTTTAACGATTCTAGTGAATATGGCAAAATCATCCCATGGTTTAATTAGATAATAAAGTTGAGCAATTTTTCATGTATTTATTAGCCATTTGGGTATCCTCTCTTATGAAGTGCCTGCTCAAGCTTTTTTGCCTTTTTTTTCCTACTGAGATGTTTGTCTTACTCACATTGATTTGTAGGAGTTTATGTAATATAAATACAATCTATTTGTCAGGTACATGTATTGCAAGTATCTTCTGTTCTTTAGTTTCCTTTTATTTCCCTTACTGGTATCTTTTGATAAGAGAACATATTAATTTCTTAACTTGTCAATGGCACAGAGTATCAACTTTTTCCTGTATGTCACGAACTTCTGTGTATGGTTTAAGAAATACCTTCCCACTTCAAAAAATGAACATATTCTCTTACATTGTCCTCTTGAGACTTATTTTTACTTTTCACATTTAGATCTTCAATCGAATGTACATGGTGGAAAGTAGAAATTACGTTTCATTTTCTCCATTTGGATATCCAAATGACAGCAACATTTATTGAAAAGTGTAATCGCTTTTAATTGATGAAAAGTAAAATCCACCATGAATAAATAGATCACAAACTTTTAAGAATCAAATAATGTAGCACTAAAACTTATTGGAAACAATGAGAAAAATGACTCAACAGTTTTGCAAAACTTTCATATAAATCTCATAAGTACACAATAGCTAAAGGGGTTAAAAAAACACAGGGGAGCTGATGGATTAAGACCAGTAAACAAACATTTAGAACCATGTACCCTAAGGAATACTTACCTTCTTTCTCAGTGTTTAGGGAACATTTTAAAATACTGATCTTGTATGTATCACAAGAAAAATACCTCAATAAATTCTCAAAAAACAGAAACTCTACATGCCTTATTCTCTGGCTACATTATAGTCAAACTAATTATTAACGACTATATTTTAAACACATGCACATACTTTATAATTTTACAATACTCAAAGTACCTTTCATATCAATGAGGAAATACAGCTACATTTTATTAAAGACAGAAAATAACACAAAAACTATATATAAGACCATATGGCACTTGGTCAAAGCTATAATTAAAAGTAAATTTAGGGGCCAGCAGGTGGCATAGTGGTTAGAGAACTGGACTCCCATATAGCCAACCATGGTTCAAGTCCCGGACCTGGTGGTTTGCTTGTGCTCTCTCTGGATCTCTCTCTTTCCTCTCTCTGATGAGTTCACATGCCCTATAGCAAATTTAAAAAGTAATAATAATAATAATGAATAAAATTAAATACATTTTAAATATAAATTTAGAGAAATAAGTTTTCAAATAAAAAGAAAAAATAAACGGAACCATTAAATTATTAGCAAGAAAAACCTGGAGGATGTGAAATAGGCAAAATTATATTTCTTTTTGATTAGAAAGTAGAAAATCATAATTCAGAAAATGGCAGTTCTTTAAAAAAATACCAATAAAATACACACATTTCCAATCTAAGTAAATATCTAAAAAGAGAAAAAACATAAAATTGGCAATGATATAGGGGCTTTATCACTTCTGGAGGAGAGATCCAGTAGTCTAAGGAAGTATCATGTAGATCTGTTTGCTATTAAACTCTTTCGACTGGATAAAATTGATTATCTTAAAGGAAAAAAAAAATTGTGACATTATCGGAAAACTGAAAAACCAATAATCATAGACGACATTGAGAAGTTATCAAATAAATACCTATAGGAGAGGCTATGGGGGCAATCTATAGTAATTATATGATGTATTACACGTGTAATCTGCATAAGTACTCAATATCAGAGAATCTTGTGTTAACACACTCTAGGATTCCTATTAAAAAGAGATATCCTCGGATCAGCAGATGGCCAATGGTTACATCACTGGACTCCTATGTAGTTGACCATGGAGTCCCATACCTGGCGGCTTAAAACTCATACCAGGTGCATGTGCATATGTGCCTGAGATCCCAAGGGGAGAATGAAGGAGAAGAGATTATGGTGTAGCAGCCCCCCGTAGGGGTGTTTTCTTGCTTTCTGTCTCTCTGTCAAGCACACGCACCCTATAGTAAAAAATCTCTCTAAAGGAGGAAAAAAAAAGAGAGAGGGAGAGAGGCATCTCTTCTTTGATCATTAAATCATTTAGTCATTCAACACATATTTGTCCGATGATGATCATGTATGTACTGGTCTCTGTGCTAAATACTAGATATGCAAACATGCAAAAACCAAACATGATCCCTGCCCTCTGGATGTAACAGAACATAGACAGTAAACAGGTAATTACAATAAATGAGATATTACATAAGAAGAGAAATCAGAGGAAAGGGAAAAAATGCTAACTTCTAGTCTAGTCAATGAGGATAGAGAGAGAAGGCTGGAAGAGAGAGCACTGGCACATGCTGGATGCCTACTCTTTACTGTGATGGATGTCCCACAAAGACATTCTCATTCACTCCTCATAAGAACCCTGAACAAATATCTTGCCCTATGCACCTGCTTATAAATGAAGGAATAAGAATATACACTCAATTTGTTTTTGTTTTGTTTTGTTTTGTTTTGGCCTCCAAAGTTCCCAAAACAAGAAACACAGTGAACACTTTTCAACAAGTTATTGCATTTTCAAAAACTATCACTAGAGGGCAGCATTGCAAAGACTATGAATAAAGACACAAGGAAAAAAACAGGATAAACCTATAAATCATTCCTATGTTCAATCCCATTTTTAAATACTAAAAAGCAAAAATGTTTTCCTGAGGTTGAATAATTTTTAGAATGTTTAGAACATAGATCTCATGTTTAAAACAAGAAAATAAACATACATCTTTTTCATTTTTAACCTAAAGTATGTAAAAATTAGTTTCTTAAAGTTTCACAAAACACAGGGCCAGCAGATGCTATGTGGTTACCTCATTGGACTCCAACATGGCTGACCACAGTTCAAGTTCTGGACCCAGTGGCTTAAAAATCATGCCCCGCATGTGTGCATGAATGTCCACAATCCCAGGAGGAGAGTGGAGAAGGGATTGTGGCATGGCCATTCTTCCAGAGAAAAGGTCATTTCTCAGTCTCTCTGGCAAGCACACAAGTCCTATAGCAAAAACCTCTTAAAAAAAAAAAAGAGTTTTACAAAACCAAGAGTAATATAATATAGTCAAAATTGGTAAGTCTATTAAGTACAAAAACTTATTTTCTAAACTAGTTTTGGTATAGCAGCTTTCTAGTATGAAAATAATTCCATCTACCTTCATATTTTTAAAAAATTAATAATTTATCAGGGCCGGCAGGTGACATGGTGGTTGGGGCACTGAACTCCCACATGGCCAATCGTGGTTCATGTCCCAGACCTGTTGGCATGCTTGCTTCCTCTGAGTAAATGTGCCTTATAGCAAAGTTTAAATTAATAGTAAAATTAAATAATTCTAAAAGAAACTAATTTATCCCACACAGAACGGTTTTTCAGACAGGCAGCCTATAAAGATCATTCTGTAATTAACTTGAGCTGTGAGAGTGTGCCTGTAATGAATGGCAAATGCAGAAAAGAATTATTCTGAAAGAAAATTAGTGCCTGTACTTTCACATCTCCCAGAAGTTCATAATCCAGTTTTCTGGCCCCACTGAAATTGCTCTGGACAAATTTCCCAGCGGCTGTTCCATACCTAATCTGAAGGACTCTGCCCTCTTTATGCTTCTGCTTCTATATGTGGCATCTGACGCAACTGAACACTCTTCTTTAATTGAACACTAATTTCTTGCCTCCAGCATATCTGCTGTCTTTTAGCATGAACAGTACTCTATTGGTCTTCCCATGGCCCACCTTTGAAGTTTAGAATCACTTGGGGTTCCATCCTCAGCCCTCTTCTCTTCTCATCATATCCTTTTTCTTTAAAAATAATCTTCACTATAGAGAGGGCTTTCCAAAACTTTCTTCAGCCAGTTTCTCACACCTATACCCTAGCTAGCTCTATTTGGATATTCTGCAAACATTTCATATCCAAGAACTTTGTTTTCACCAAAAGTGTGATTCCTCCTACATCCCTTTTTTGTTATTGTTGTCACTGGGTAATACAACTATCCTATCTTTCAAGACAGAAATGCTACCTTTCTAATCTTTTATTTTCCTGTCACCACAGTCTTGGTTTTGACCAGAGATTTCAATCTTAAATGCATTTTTAGTTACACAATGGTTACGTGAATTCCTTGGGAGTGAAGGGAAGGCATGGTGCATTTCCTTTGGCCCAGAACTAACCAGACCCCCATCCTAAAATAAGCACTGCCACTTTCCACATTCTTCTTTCCTGATTGAACTCTTAGGGAATTTGACTTTTAAGCTTAATATTTTGGACTTATACGATCACCATAGACAGTCTATCTAGACTTCATATCCCAAATTTTCTCTCCCATTCATCCTTTACGTTAGTACCAAAAAGCTTCCTTTTACATGCAAAATCCAAAACTAACCACTACAGTTCTCCTTCCCTCATATCTACAAGGTAAAGAGCTACCTACTCAAAGGCAAGAAGACTTCTTATGATCAGACTTCTGCTTATCTCTGCAACCTCTTTTCCATCATCTAGCCTTCTACTTTGAACTATCACTACAGCAAATTATCTACAACTTGTACTGAGTAGGCAACTTCCAATGTTGTCTGGGATTTCCATCCCTCCTTTTACCTGCCATGAGCCTGCTTGTAGAATTTTTCACCTACTCTGAAAGTTTTCCCAGTATTCTCCATCAATCATTCTACCCTGGTATCTCTCATTATCAGGTAGATCACACTAAATTGCAAATATCCATTTACTGCTCCAGTCCGCAGTGAGATCTTTAGAGATCCCATTTCAATCCCTCTAGTATGTTAATAAGCATTGGTAGGGAACCTGGCAAACATCAGGCTTTCAGTAAATGTTGAAATGAGCTGACTTAATGAGTCCCCAATGACTATCTACTTTTCAGACACCACAATTTGGAGTCATTTGGGTCTTCCTTGCAGATATTTTTCTTATTATCCCCCAAGCACAGAGATAAAACTGCTCCTTAAGTCGATGAACTTTATCTATCAGTTAGCCAAATCACAAACCTGAGAAACACCAAATTTATTCTCCTTCGACACCTTCTCTCTACAGTCAATTAAGAAGCGATAGCTTTCTATTTTCTGCACATCCCTTGCCTCCAATTCTTCATCCTCATCTCGTCTCACACAGGTCAGTTGTCTTTTTTTTTTTTTCTCATCAAGGATATATGGTTATTATACCCTCTCTTCTACTGCTATGTAAGCACGCTTTTCTTAAATTGAAAGTTTGATCTTATTACTTCCAGCAAGCCCACAGATTAAAGGTAAAACTCCTCAGAAAAGTCTATAACCTTGTTCAATATGTGCTTAGGGGACCAACAACATCAAGCATCACTAGTGAGCATTGCCTATTAAATGTAAGTAAGGTCTCACTCAAGACTTACTGAATAGGAATCTGTATTTTAAGAATTCGTATACATGTATTTTGCATGTCATGAAAAGGCGCTGGTCTATGAGGCCTTTCACTAGGTGGTTGGTCTTTGACTCTCTGTTTCTCACTTGCCACTTTCCCATGGAGAAATTCATCCTTAGAAATGGCCCATAGGGTTCTAGAAGCAAGTCTTATACTTCTTTTTCCTCCTTACTGGTGCTCTCCCAGACACTCCAGAACAGTCACTCTTTTCTTTTTAATTTGCTAGAGTGTAAATGCACTTTAAAAAAAAAGAGGTAGGGGTGAGAGGCAGGAAAGAACCCCTGGGGGGATGGTCACCCCACAATCCCTTCTCCACTTCTCCTTTGGAGATTTGGGGGCACACATAAACAACCAGTGTGTTTTTCAAGCCACCAAGTCAGAGATTCCAATTGGCACAGTCAGTCACGTGTGATCCAGCCACCTTAACCATCATGCCACCAGCTGGCCGGATTCTTTTCTTCTAAGCCTTGGCTTAATTATCATCTCTTCTGTACAGTCCTCTACATCACACCCCTCTTAGATACCAGAATATTTATCTCACTCAACTTTGCATCTCTTGAACTTGGGTCAAAGCTAAGAAGGTTAAAAAATGTTCATTAAATTGTAAATGAAAGCCGATAGTCCTAATAGAGTAGACTGGTGTTTTCTACTTAGGAGCTCTCTACTTTTTGCATAGAAGCAATAAATAGACACCCCCCCTTTACTGTAATAATAAAAATAAACAGAAGTAGATAAATATGAAAGCTAAATTTAGAGATTCTATTTCAATAAATAATCCGGGGGTGATTCTGACAATTTTATTTGAAGAAAAAATTAGCAATTCAACTAAAAAGCATTATCAAATGGATAATGCTTTAAATTCTTTCTGAAAAAATGAAAATTTACCATATAAAATCTCGTTTAACAAGATTTTCTGTATCAGTTTCAACGAAGGATTTGAATAAAAACTTTGAATATCTGATTATGTGTGATTGTGGAGGAGGGAAAAGCAGTGGAAGGGGTGATTAAATCTTTGGAATTATAAGTAGATAACTTTTACAAAGTGGGATCTGTATAACAACCATGCAGTAATTTAGAAACCAAAGTAACCTCTACGGCTGAGAAAGTAGTAGTGATACCATAGAAAAATTAAGTTTTCAGAGATAAAAATTAGGTATGAATTCTCTGCTTATAAAACAAAAGAAGGCAGGCATTTTAAGTGATTGTTTAATTGGCTGTTGTTGAAAAATAGATTTGTAGCTAATATGGTTACACTAAATCCCTTATCCTAATTTCAGGGTAAGATATGTCTAAATGGAAGAGGGAAAGAATTTTTAAGGCTTATGAACTTGTTTCTGCTTGTTTACTTTTTAACAAATATATTGAGATATAGTTTACATACCATTTCATCTATTTACTTATTAAATGAAGGATAAAGTGAATCTTGAATGAATCATGAAGCACTAAAAGTATCAATACATTAACCCAATGGTTAATAAATGACTTTAAAGTATTAGGTTGTCAGGAAAGTCATGATGTATTTTTCTATACAAAAATGCATCATGACTCTCCCGACAACCCAATATTTCAATGATCAAATCCTAGAGCCTATTTTAATCGTATCTATTATTCAGCCTAGACAAAGAACCAATAACTAAATGTGACATTTAATTGGCAGTTTGGTAAGGCAACTAATTCCAATTTTAACTGCATTTTAAGAAAAATGTCTTCACAAACAAAAAAAGAAAACTTCTCGACTCTTGCCAGTGATTTACCTTTCCTTTTCTGAACCTCTTCACTAGATCAATAGCTCATAAAACCAAGTTATTTCACAGATAAGATGTACCCATGTTACTTTTGTATGGGCTCAGCGAAGAGAATCAACACAAAAATCTACTGAAACAGATATAGAAAAAGAAACAAAACCACTCATGTAAATGGTTAGAGACGGGATTAGAATGCATGTACTGTAGCATTTCCTTTTTTCTCCCACTATAATGGAAATGGAACATAATAACTGTTAACATTTCTGCCAGTACAACTTCTTCTCATACCTAGTACTGTCATTCACATTTATATCCCACTTTTTATTTCAAATTGATTAATTCATAATTTATCAAACTCTTACTAATTTTCCAGCATGGTGCTCAAAACCAAGTCAATTCAAAGATTTTAAAAATTCTCCAGTGGGGACGTGGTGGCACCCGCCCTATGGCAAAAATTCTCCAATGGGCCTGCAGGTGACATGTGGTTAAGGCACTGGACTCCCATATAGCCAACAATGGTTTCAGTCCCAGGCCTGGTGGGACTTGATTTTTCACTTTCTCTTTCTCTCTCTCTCTCTCTCTGTTGATGGTGACCACACGTACCCTATAGCAATCTTAAAATAATAATAATAAAAATAAGTAATTTTTAAAAATTTCTTCAAGAGGAGCCAGCATGGACCAGCAGGTGGTGTGATGGTGAAGGCGCTAGACTACCACTTGGGCTCTTGTGATCTAGTCCTGGAGCAGCTTGCTCGCTCGCGCTCTCTCTCTCTCTCTCTGGTGAGTGTACATGCTCTATAGCAAATTTTTTAAAAATAATTAATAAAATTAAATAATTATTTTCAAAAGAGAAGGGCTAGCAGATGGTACAGGGGGGTTAAGGCACTGTATTCCCACATAGTTGACTGCAGTTCAAGTGCTAGACCTGGTGGCTTGATGATCAGCAGGGCACATGTGCATGTGTGCCCAAAATCCCAGGGCGAGAATGGAGCAGAAGGGACTGTGGCATGGCCATCACCCATGGCGGATGATTTCTCACTTTTTCCTCCCTGTCTTTCTCTCTCTTCTCTGGCTAGCACACACACTCTATGACAAAAACCTTAAAAAAAAAAAAAAAAAAAAAAATAAGAGCCAAGAGCCCAAGACGGAGAATAATTACTCAACATATAGCTTGTACTTTTCCAATTCCTCAAAACTTCCAAGGAGTTACCAGAAATATTTGACAAAGATCTAACAATTATTTGGTGCAAGCACAATTAATTCAATAATACATAAGGCAGTTCATGTACCCTAACTACATTTCAGTATAGAAAGAGAGGCAAAAAAGTGAATAGCCAGCTATGATAACACAAGGAATTCTCTGGATAATCTTTTTTTTACCATGAATCAAATTTTCCTGAAAGGGGAATTTTATTCCCTTACAAATAGACCAACTGTAATCAAATGAGGTGAACATTCACCTCAAGATTTTGTCATCTTCATACTAGAAAAGACGAGGCTTAGAACTGGATCACTTGACCCTTTCTCTTATCTCCTCCCAGTTCAAAATGCTTACATCTCTTAATAGACAGCATTCTCTTAGATCTGCAGTTGGGCTCAACACATTCAAGCCTCAAGCACAATCTTCTTTGTAGTTTTTGCCTTTTTCCAGAAAATAAGTTTAGTCTGTCCACCACAGCCACTCTGCTTCACGTCATAACGCTGCTTTCCCTGAGCACACAGAGAATCCTTGCCCTTTTTGTACTGTGTCACTTTATGAGGTTGGTGCTTGCCACACTTCTTACAGAAGGTCCAGCGGGTTTTAGGGACATTCACAATGCTTGCGGACCTGCTATCTACACAGAAAGCATCTCTGGATAATCTTATGCATAGAAGAATGAGAGTGGAGAGAGGTGATATTAGAGAGAAAATTATAATAGCAGCTAATGATACTGGACCCTGAGAAGTAAAAATGTATTGTCTTTATTTAATCTTAAATAGAATACCAGGTTAAAAAAAGAAAAAAAGAGAGAAATATGATATAGACTCCTAAGTAATTTACTTTCAACAAAAAGATAAGCCCATATTCTCTTCCTTCCCTCCTGAATAATTAATACTGTCTGTACATAGTCATTATTGGTCTCCTAGTGCCCACACTGATATAGACTTAATTGTTTAACCTTTACAAGACAGTTACAAGTAGGATATAAAGAAAAGACTGAAGAAATCCAGGTATCCTAATAGTTCTTTGTCTTGAGTTCTTTACCCAGAACAAACCTGATGATAACATCTCACTGTGGATCCTTCTCAAGACTACCCAAACCAAAAAAAGCAGCACCACCTACCAGAGATGACATCACAGAAACTTTTCTAGAAAGCCCCTTAGTCCCTCAGATTGTCACAGTCATGTGCTGTATTTAAAAACTCTGCTTGCTCCTCAATTGTTGAGATGATACTTTAAGGATCTTGGACTCTATTACTCTCCCAGTTGGTATCTTCAATAATAAAGCCTGTCTCTTTGTAAACTCTCATCTCAGATTGGCTTACTGTACAACAAGCAGTCAGACCCAGTCCACACATTGGTTCAGTAACACTAGCACTATGTGCCAAAGTACTAAGAATTTCCACACACAGGGGCCAGCAGATAGCATGGTGGTTAAGGTCACTGGACTCTCACATGGCTGAGCGCGGTTCAGATGCCAGACCTGGTAGCTTGCTTGCTCACTTTCCATCTCTCTCTCTCTCTCTCTCTCTCTCTCTCTCTTTCTCTCTCCCCCTGTCCCTCTCTAGTCAAATTAAAAATACATTAAAAAAATAAAGTTAAAATAATTTAAAAAATAATTTTCACACATGTAAAATCCTCATACTATTACTAAAAGGTAAGTAATTGTGCTCATCCTCCTTTTGCAAGCAGAGGAATCTAAAGACATTTAAACTTACCGGCAGTCATAATGGTAAGTGTGAAACAGGAAATTTGAGCCACAGTTACATGCTTCCAAAGATCTTGCAAAGTTATAAGAGGTCCTTTGTATGAATTTATTCCTTTATCAAAAAAGGATTTTAGGGAGTTGGGTGGAAGGTAAAGATCAATTTAACCAGATCTGGTTTTACAAAGATTACTTTGAGAATGATATAAATTGGATGAAGCAGGACATTAGTTGAGTGAGGCTCCCATTATAATCCAAATAAAAAATTATTTACGGCAAAAGTGATAACAGACATGGATACAAAACTCAAGACACAAAGCAGAATCCTTAGTAACTAACAGCGTACTGGATATAGCTGTTACTTATGACTTTTAACCAATAATCTGAAACAACTGAAGAGATGAAGGGGTCATTCCCCAACATAAGAGTTAAAAGTGATTAGATTTAGATTTAGAAGAAGGTAATGAGCTTAGTTTTGACCAAGTTGATTTAGAAATAATAACAACCAAAAAAGAACTAATAAATGGCATTATGGTCATACACTGAAATCTCAACTATGGAATATAATGCTGGGTATTTTCAGAACCAATTATTTAAAAAGGTTAACTACCTGTAAAAGTCTACTTGAATCTGAACTTTGTCTTATTTTTTCCCCAAATGTCTTACATTGTCATGACTTTTCCGATGACCCATTATTTCCATCAAGTAAACTTGTGGTTAAAATTTTTAAATTACATATATAATTCCATGGGCACGATATAAAATAAATGTAAAGTCTTGTGTTATAATAACCAATTCTTTTCTGAGACTTCCGTATCTATCAACGGTCACTTTACTATACTTTAAAACTATCATATTTTAAAACTTTTACCATATGAACTCATTATGTTAACTGTACAAGCCCAGAACAGTCAAGGATATTTCTACTATAGTAATTTCCCATATAGTAATAATTGGGCCTCTTAAAAGAAAAAATTCTGTGCTCAACCATGTTAGCACAGGTGAGACAGGATCACTGAGCAACTGGTTGAGGAAATATGCGAGACCAAGTTTCAGTTCATGACCCAACCTAAGCAGGCTGGTTGTAGTGGCACACAACTATGGTCCTAGCTAAACTCGGAGGCTGGGGCAGAAGCATAACAACATGGAGAAAACCTGTCAAAAATACTTATCTCTCCTTCCCTCCCTCTCTCTCATTAAAATAAAGAAAATAAAAAATAATTCTAACATTCTAGTTGCGACCAAAATAATGCAAAGACTCAAAAGACACGTTTCACTACATTAACCTCACCCCCACAAAGAGTTCTGTTTGTTGGCAGATGAAATACTACATTTTATAGTCAATTCTCCACTACTCAGGAATTCTTTATTCTACAATTATATTTCTTGAACAGTTCAAAGTCTTGAACACAAAAGTAAGTTAAAAAGAGAAAGTAGGTTAAATTAAAACTACTCTCTATTATAGAAGTTGTTACTACATTTCAAATGTCCATCCTTGTCCTGACTGTCATCTCCTATAGGTAAGGCTGGTTTCTGGCTGGATGTTCTCATGGTTCACCATCCATATTGAGTCCCTCCTTAGTTCATTTCACAGTAATAAAAAATTACACACATCACTGATCACTACAAATATTTTTATTTTTCTATAAGTATTACTGTCATAAAATATAATAAAAATGACATTTTAAGTATTTATCCACAAGTCTTAAACTCTTCCTCAAAAAATTATTAAAAAAAAGTAATACATTCACTAAAACCAATGTAATAATATAAACATATGAAAAAAAAAGTATTCCTTCTTAATCCCCCATCCCACATATGAAAGTAATAATACCTTTTTCTCAGGCACTAATAGATATATATTTTTTTAAAGAAATACAAGTTTTTAAAAAAGGATAATTAATAAATTATAACTTGCTTTCCTCACTTATTAAAATATCACAATCCTCAACATCAATAGATAGAGTGAACCCATTTTTTAAGAGCTCCATAACATTTCATTACATCCATCTTCCTCCTGCTGTACATTAAGAGTTATTCCTGACTTTTTGCCACTAGTAGAGATTAAGTGATAAATGTTTGTGCAATTCACTATATTAGACTAACACAAAGTTATACCTTTATATATATACACACTCACCCTGTTCTGTATTAATAAGAGAGCACTCAAAAGAGAACCCAGTGTATGAAAGAAATTTTTAATCAAGAACTCTTCTTTCAAGAAAGACTAAGAACATCTTTCTGACGATAGAGATAGTATGTTCAAAATGAATCAAAATATGTTCAAAAGTCCTTAAAATAATGGAAGACAGAAGAATGAAAACCAAGGATTAGAATTCCATTGTTGAAATTAGTGAAAATATACTGAAACAGGTATAGGTTCAAAAACACAAAATCATCCTCTTGGCTCCTTTTGATTATATACTTTAAAAAAGGGGTGTCAGGGCAGACAGTAGCATTGGCAGTTAAGGCAGCTGGATTCCACAAAGCCACAATGCAATTCAAGTCCTAGATCCAGCAGTTAGAAAATAAAACATGCTAAGCATACATGTGTGTGCCCAAAAGTCCTGAAAGGAAAATAAAGGAGAAGAAATTGCAGTGTGGTCATCCCTCTTGGGAGGTGGCTTTCTCACTTTCTCTCCCCCTTTCTTTCTCTCTCTCCCTCTCTCCAACAAGCACAATGTCCTCTAGCAAACATTAAAAAAAAAAATTAAAATTAAAAAACACCCACAAAAACCAATGTATAAGCTGCTTTCTATTAACATCGATAAACTTAGTTCCCCAAAATTAAGATTAACTTGTCATTTAGGATCAGGGTTTATACCAAAACCAAAATAAATATTTAGTGAAAATATAAAATCATATCCATGATGTTATAAAATGTCTATAATTTTAAATTTTAATTTTGACATATACATAATAATAAAATCTGTTAAAATCTCAAAGAAAAGTTTCATTTCATTAAATATCATAAATAACAAAGTAATTTAAGTGTAAAAAATAAAGTTGCAGTTCCATCAAGCTGTGTATGAAGACCATATTTTAAAAAAACTAAACACAATATGGATAATGCAGCACCATTCTTTATATTGAAAATTTAATTTTTATTGACAAAAACCCACAATGGTTGGTTTTGAGAACTATATAATTTTAAAATGCAAGAGCGGTAGAACCTTATAAAACTACAGTGATAAACAAATACATTGCACTTTTTAGGTTTTGGCAGGCAAATTCTATATATTCAAATTCATCCTTGCTGAAATAGAAGCACCAAGTGCTATAATTCATGGAGAAAAGCAGAAATTCTGAATTGAGTAGAGTTTATGATAACAGCATACGGTACAAATAAAAAGTCCTGGGCCTAAAGCACCAACTGTTTTTTCCACACTAGAAGACAAGTATTTTTTTCCACCAAGATCCACAAAATTCAATTATTCCCTAAATGACTTCCTTCTCAGTATCTATGTTCACTTCTAGGAGGTTCTCTTGTTGTCATATACACAACAAAAATACATGTTTCTATCACCCTTTTTGTCTGTTTGTCTTCTCAGTGTTCCTTTGTCCTTCTTCAGAATAGACTCTTCTCAAAAATGTCTTCAATAAGTCTTTCTTGATTCAAAATGGACTGGAAAGCAAGATGGGATAAAGGGACTCTTTTCCTAGAGCCCAAGCTAGAAAAAAAAAGAAAAAAGAAAAAGAAGGAGAAAATAATACAAAATTCTCTCTTAAGAGCATTTAAGTTTGAAACAAAGAAAATAAAAGAAAAACCTCTACCAGTACATACACGCTTTCATTTCACTTACTTTGGCCAATTTTACATTGACATATCTATGTTTTCTTCTATGTAATTGAGTTGTTTCAGGTATAAGTTCCAACTACTCTTAAGTTTTACAAACAGCTCTTGCCACATACTCTGTATACCATTTACCATTTAAAACCATAAAATAATTATCCAAAATACTATTAGTAAAATTTCAAGAGCATTTCTAGAAAGATCTGTAAATAATTTCCCTGACATACAATTTAGGAAAAAAAAAAAATCTTTTTGCAGTATTTTTAAGCTATGAGAGGACTACAGCTATATTAAAAGACATTCCCAAGTTCCTGCCACTTACATCTGTGCTTTTGTAGAAAAAATTAAGAGTTTAAGACTAAAGGAGCTCTACTTAGTGAACTATTTCATTAAAATACATAGCAGTGTTAAATATCTTCATGTGTGAGAAATAAATCAGACTGTCAAATGGTTAAACAGCCAAATAATATAACCTAAGAAGAAATAATCAAGAAATTAATTACAAAAAAGATGTTTAACCATGTATTCAAAATATTTAAAATTCCATACAATTCACAAGTCTAAACATTTTCTTTGGTTTCTAAGAGTTGCAGATAGCTAATATTATTATGTCAGCATGCTATGATTCCTGGTAAATTTTATTACCATACAAGTGAGTCTGAATTTTAAGAACTGCTATATGACTTATAAAAGTTGTGTAAGAACAGAAAAAAGAAAAGAGAAAGATGTTGATATCTTTCCTAATTCCTCTACCACTCTTGGAAAAGAAACTACTGATTTGTCCCAACCCTTGTATCTCCCATCCTCTATCCTCCCACCTCACAACTCATTTATTCCTGAAAAATAACTATTTCATCCAATAAAAACACAGCAACCAAGTGAAATATAAAATAAGAATACCTGTAAGATTTTCTTTACATAACTTGTTCCAGGTAAAGATCCTCAGGCACTCTCCCATGCCATCCTCCACCATTTCTTCAATCATGTGAGATGCATCCTGAAGGATGGTGGAGGGTTCAGAAGTTTATAGTAGATGAGGTACATTGAGACCAAGGATCATATCCATCTTCTCACAAAAAGGACGAGGCCTTTCAGATGATCCAGAACATCACTTCACACCTCTGTGATTATACTTACATGTTACTATTCTGATACTGAGCAGTTCTTACTCTCAACCCAAAAAACCCACCATGATATATATCTCATCTTGAAAATGTCATTCTCCTTGTTTTCCCCTTTAAAATTATTTATTTATTCCATAAAAGACGTTGGATTAATATGGTCCCTTATTAATAAAGCAACATCTAATATTTAAAGCTATCTTTACTTTAGAGTATTTTACTATATGTGTATAATCACTCATAAAATCCATATGCAGTGAGGAAATTATTTAGAGTATTTTACTATATGTGTATAATCTCTCATAAAATCCATATGCAGTGAGGAAATTATTAGCTACTTCCAACCCATACTCTGGGTAAAAAGATGGTTCAGAGAAGTGTGTTAAAATACACTGTATGAGAGTCTAGGAATAGTAGGTAAGATAGTAATAGTAAGGAAATAGTTGCTAAAAAGTAAAATGTGTATGTTAAAAAGAAAAATAATGATTTGAGACTATGTGTAAATTAAAGTAGTTAAGGTAAATTAAAGTATTTAAGGTAACCACTGCTTCCCTCATTGTCCTTTCCCTATCCAATATAACTTAATTTTTTCATAAAAATATGTTCCTTACAAAACATTTTGTTAAGAAAAATAAAAAGTATTCTCACTCCACTATTCTTTTCTTAGAAAGTAACCACTATTAATATTACATGTACTTTCATCTTCTTTGTGCACATATCAACATGCTTATGATTCCTGATAGCAAATATCACATTATGTGTACTGTTCTCACAACTTCTTCACTTAATATATATTGAGCATCTTTTCATAAGAATCTATCAATCTCACTCATCTTTTTTAAATACTCATATAATATTCTATAGCACATAGGTATTGTGCTTTGTTGCTTCTTTTTCTCCCCTCCTATCTCCTCTAACAACTGAACTACCTAGTTCCTGCCCACGGCCCTTAAACATTTGCTCATATTTTCTATCTCCACCTTTTTATCATTAGGCTCTAGGAGTTTCCTCAATTTTATTTCTAGATCATTAATTCAGTTTTCAGTCCTTCCTTTGAACTTTAACAAGCACCTTTTTAGCTAGAGAACTCCACATACTATTTCTTTCAGAACAAGCTGATTTAGGTTTTTTGCTATTTTATCTTTTTAAATGTACGAAGTACATTTAAGTTCCATGTATTTCTTACATTGTCCTTATTTTCCAGGGGTCATTTTTTTCTCTTAGTTCATCTCATATTTTGTATTGTCAGTTTTCGGATGATGTTTGATGGCCAAATTTGTGAATGGTCTTCCAGAACTATCTGTCTTGGATTTCTCCTGTAGACCTATAGGTCTATTCCTCTCTAAAGGTATCTCCCCTGAATAAATGAGCTGATTTCAAGCTTAATTTGAATTGGCAGAACAAAATCAAGAGGCATGTTGTAATTTACAGTGTGTTCTAGAATTCCCAGGTGAGCCTTACTTTTAGGGTAAAATGTGTGTTATACACATGTGGAGTCATCTTTCCTTTCCTCCTACTATATATGTGTGTGTGTGAGTGTGTACTTTTTTATTGGAGAGAATTTTGCTATAGGGCACATGTGTTCACTTCAGAGACAGAGAGACAGAAAGTGAGAAATCACTCCCCGGGGTGGGGGGGGGGGCCATTCCACAATCTCTTTTCCTCCATTCTCCTCTTGGGATTGTGAGCACACATGCACACACACCTGATGTGAGTTCCAAGCCTCCAGATCCAGCCTCAAACCGCAGTTGGCCAGTGCAAGTCAAGCAACATTACCATTTTGTGATCTGCTGGTCCCTCTTTCTTTCTTCCTTACATGAGCAAAAAAGAGCACCTCCAACAGAGTCCCAGTGCCTCAGCCTACTCCTAGCCTCACTCAGTCAGCCCCAGATCACAGATATGAGCATGCCCAGTACACTCAAGATGGTCACCATATGTGTACTGGAACATTCCCATGGGTCATCCTCACAGAGAATTATGTTTTATTGCTGCACCCCATTCAGTTCCTTCCTTTCCCCACTATGTGTTCTTGATATAGTTCTCAGGTTCAGCTACTCTTTCTGACTTCAACACACATATGGGGCATCTTCAAAATGTTTATGAGAAAACTACTTGAATTTCAAAATTGAATAGGTATCAAAATGAACTCTTTAATGCCATTTTCCATGAACTTTTTGAAGTCCCACATATCAGAAGCCTTCTCCAGAATCATCATCTATAGAACATAACTCATGATCCTATACTTGAGACAAATATCCCTAATGACAATCATTCTGTACAAATGAGGGAAGAGTAGGCCAAGCTGCTATGAGTTTTTTTTTTTTTAATTATTATATTTGGTTCTTCCACGTGCAAGAAAGACAAAGGAAGACAAGAGGAGCACCCTCAAGAGGCTACGGACATGGTGATTCATCCTCAGCTTCAGACAGCCTCAGATCATGGGTATACCCATGTTCAGCATACTCAAGGTGGTCTCTGGAAGCAAAGCTGGACTCGGGTTCCCAGGAGGGTCAGCCTCACAGAGCATCACATTATATCAACACAGGACCATCCAGCCCTCATATTTTATGTTAATTAGTCTTGATGATCACCCCATAGTCCATGTTGATTCTTCAAAACTGGTAACAACACAAATGAAGTTTCTTGAGGCCCACTGAACTCCAGAACCTTATCACGTTCAGTTGCAGTTTTTCTCTGCTCTTTTTCTGCCCCCTCATTCCATGTGTTTTCTATCATGCAAGAATTTCTCCAAATTTGTCATAATCAATGTTACCCTTTCTTGCCACCAAACACTGTTTACAGTCTCTTTAAAAAACAGGGACTAGTAGGTGGCATTGTGGTTTAGGCGCTGAACTCCCAAATGGCTAACCACAGTCTGAGTCCTGGACCTGGTAACTTCCTTTCTCATGTTTTCTCTCTCTCTCTCTCTCTCTCTCTCTCTCTCTCTCTCTCTCTCTCGTGAGCACAAATTAAAATAATAATAATAATAATTAAAAAAATTAAATAATTCTGAAAACCAAACTAAAACATCTTTAATACTTTTAAACAAATATGGGGAAGGGTGACCAGCATGTGGCATGGTGATTAAGGTGCTGGACACTCCCACATAGCCAACTACAATTCGAATCCTGAACCTGGTGGCTTGCTTTCTCACTTTCCCCCTCTCTCTCTCTCCCTCGTCAAATTAAAATAAATGAATGAATAAGTAAAATTAAATAATTCTTTTAAAAAAAGATATGGGGAAGGTTGGAAGAATTGATCATTTGTCTTAACAAAATTCTCAAACTTTCAATTCAGTCTATATTTCTTCATTGCTGTGGTTTGAATATGTGCCCCCCAAATTCATATGATGACATTTGACTATGATGGATTAAGAGTGTGAGACTTTCAAAGGTGATTATAATTAAGGTCATCAGGTTGGGGTACCATGATTGAATTGTGGTAGATTTATAAGCAGAGGGGATGAGACAAATGCACAGACACATATACACCTCTTCTTGCTGTGTCTCACTTTGGAATGCCCTGTATTACCTCAGAACTGTGCAGGGAGTCTCCACCAGCAAAAAATCCCTCACCATATGCAGCCCCTTGACCATGGACCTTCAAAACCATTAAGCTAGGAAAACAAAACAAAACAAAACAAAACAAAAAACCTCTGTTCTTTATAAATTACCCAGATTCAGAAATTCAGTTATTAGTGACAGAAAAAGATTAAAATATTCATAAATATTAATAAAGTTATCCAATCCTATAACTGTATGCATACAAATATCTTGCATGGCCTACTATGCATAGTATTGTAGTGCTTTCCTCCTTTTTATCCCTCTCCTACTTGCTATAGTACAGGTCATATTTAAAACATCTAGAATTTGGGAACCAGCAGTTAGCGTAATGGCTATATCTCTGGACTCCCACGTAGTCGACCACGGTTCGCGTCCCGGACCCAGTGGCTTAAAACTCACACCGGGCACATGTGCATGTGTGCCCATGATCCTGAGAGGAGAATGGAGGAGAAGAGACTGCGGCGTGGCCATCCCCCCTGGAGGGTGATTTCTCGCTTTCTGTCTCTATGTCTCTCTCTGTCTGTCTGGCGAGTGCACGCGCCCTATAGCAAAAATCTCTTTAAAAAAAAAATCTAAAATTTTATTTCCCAGCTGCAATTTTTCTTTCATATTTCCATTTTACTAGAAATATTTTCCCTAAAATTATACTTCAAAGTACATTATTAACGATTCTTTACATGTAACCTTAAATTGAATTGTTTGTTTGGGTTTTGGGTTACTTGCTTTTGTTCATCAATGTTAAATAGACATTTTTATTATTTGGTTGAGAATTTTCTATTCTGATTAATTTCCTTTTTTATAAGTACTTTCAAATAATACATTCATTTAAGTCTATATATGTAATATATATATATATATGACAAAGAGACAGAAAGCAAAAAATCATCCCCTGACGGAGAGGTAGCCATGCAGCAATCCCTTCTCATCCATTCTCCTCTCAGGATCTTTGGCACACACGCACACGCACACGCACACGCACCGGTGTGAGTTTTAAGTCACTGGGTCCAGGACTCAAACCGCAGTCTACTACATGGGAGTCCAGTGATGCAACCACTATGCCATCTGCTGGTCCCCAGGGTCATCATATTTCTATCTCAGAATTCTATAGGAATTTCATTAATGCCCAGTCCTGAATAAGAAAAATCATATGCCAATCTGATTCTTTTTTTAGGGTCGAGCTATTTCCCCTATTTGTAAACTTGGCTTACTTTTTTTTTTTTTTTTTTTTTTTCTATAGGGCATGCTCTCTTCCCAGACACAC
>NW_006159565.1:7860280-7870099 GCF_000334495.1 Tupaia belangeri chinensis
GGGTCCCGGAACGCGAACCACAGTCAACTACATGGGAGTCCAGCGACATAGCCATTACACTAACTGCTGGTCCCTAAATTTGGTTTACTTTTGAAATTCAGAAGTTTTGGAACCAGCAGATGGCATAATGGCTATGTCGCTGGACTCCCATGTAGTCGACCGCGGTTCAAGTCCTCGAACCGGTGGCTTAAACCCATGCCGGGCACATGTGCATGTGTGTCCAAGATCCCAAGAGGAGAATGGAGGAGAAGGGATTGTGCCATCACCCCTGGTGGGTGATTTCTCGCTTTCTGTCTCTTCGGCGAGCGCACACACCCTGTAGCAAAAACTTCTCCGTCCCTCCCCCCCCCAAAAAAAAAGAAATTCAGAAGTTTTACCAGTATTTGATTTTAGGAGAAATTAGATTTCAGTAAGTCTTATTTCAAGGCTTTTTCCCTTCCAGGAAAATTTTATTCTTTCATTGCATTATCTACTGTTTCTGCTACTGCACTGTACTTTTAAAGTCTAGAATTCTTTTTTCACACATTCTGATCTCCTGGATCTATTCCGTAAGTTTTAAACTTTGTCTCGTTATGTTCAACTCTTTTTGCTCTACATTCTGAGAGAAAGGTCACTACTTTTACCTTCATTTTTATATAAATTGTTGTAAAATACTTCAGATAGACAAAGGGGAGAGAGAAAGCACCACAGAGAGTCTTATCAAGCTGCAACCCTGCTTCCTCTATCCTCCAACTCTTCAGGATCCTGGCTGTCCATGTGTCAGGCTGAGCTGGGTTCCAAACTGTGGCCATCTGGCTTCCAGCATTATAGGACATTAGTGTTAGTGGCTGCAGACCCACTAGAGTCTTAGCAAATGACCCCATCCCTGCTTCAACTAGCCCTGGACCACGGGCACACTCACGCCCACCATACTTAGGGAGGTCTCCCAATGTGAACCCAGAACTTTCCGATATAAGTCAGCCTCACAGAGCATTATGTTTTACAACTACACTACCATCCAGCCCCCTGCTTAAGAGTCATAAAAATATCATTCGCTCTATATTCTTCTGCAACTTGCTTTATATACTAATTATTATAAGTATATTCATTGAATATGGGCATAGTAGTTTAGATTTATTATGATTTATAGTTTAAAAGTCCTTACATGGATATATCACCTTTACCCATTTTCCATTTAGGAGAGCGTAACCCAGCTTCCAATCTTCAGTCTTATGAACAGTATAGCTATAAATATCTGTCATTGTTTCTTCGCTCTTATTTATGAGTTTTTCTAAGGAAGTGTTTTTCAAACTGAAGCACATTAATTCATCAATAAAATCACATCTGTGGGTCAGGGTCAAAAATACCCTTTAAAAAAAATGGTGAAGAGAAGGGAAAAGGAAGGGGAGCAAAGTGACAAGGCACAGAGATAGATCAAAGTGTACTATATATAGGAAGGGTAAATTTTGTCTCCTGAAAACGTAATTTCAATCGTGTCATAGTCAAAACAGATTAACAGTGTTAGGGTGTATGAATACACATGAACAGAATTCTTTGGTGACTATAGAAATGTACAAACTTAACAGATATTGCTAGATAACTCTCAAAATCAGTTATTTATACTTTTGCCAGCTGTCTAGGGTTCTCATTGTTCTACATGCCCATCAATACAGTGTAGTCAGAGGCTTATTTATCAGAATGATGTTTGTCTGAAAATCTATCCCAAAACCCTTGTTTCGAATGATTTTTATAGTTATATTTTCAGGATGACATTTGTTTTCTTTTAGTATTTTAAGATCTAGGTCTTTAACCTTTAGCATTCAGAAGTTTAGAGTTCTAGTGCCAGTCTAGTTTCTATAGTTTTGTAGGTAATCTATTGCTAGCTAGCTTTCAATTTCTTAGTTTTAAATATTATCCAGTAATTTTTCCCCCTCTGAATTCATTATGCTTCTTCAGTCTAATGAGTCACGTCTCTTAATTTTGGATAACTCCTTGTCGTTATTTTTTAGATACTGTCATCTCTTCCTTCTCTTTTTTTGAAACTCCAATTTCACACACATTGAACATGCTTATTCTCCCACCTCTAAACAACTCCTTCATGTTTTTATCTCTGTTTTTTTTTCAGATCTACAAATTTATCAATTCTTTGTTCAACTAGATTTAGTTGGTGTAACATATTCAACATTTTTCAATTTCAATTATTGCACTTATAATTCCTAAGTTTTATTAGATTATTTTTCAAACCTTCCTGGTATTTTTTGACATTTTAGTTCTTTGCTCATGATTTTACTTCCTTTTATTTCTTTAAATATTTTATTCACACATATTCCATATTCTATCAGTAATATACTAATTTTAGTATCTCATATTCATAGTTCTAATTTTGCTGTTTCTCTCCTGCTCGTTCTTGCACATGACTAACGATTTTCTCATCTTTTTGTCATCTCAGAATATGAAAGTACACTTTGCATTCAAGCTCTATTAGCAGATATACCTTGAGAAAATATCCCTCTAAAGAGAATTAACTTTTGGGAACCAGCAGTTAGCGTAATGACTATGTCGCTGAACTTCCATGTAGTCGACCGTGGTACGCGTCCCAGACCCGGTGGCTTAAAACTCACGCCGGGTGCGTGTGCACGCATGCCCAAGATCCCAAGAGGAGAATGGAGGAGAAGGGATTGTGGTGTGGCCATCCCCCCTGGGGGGTGATTTCTCGCTTTCTGTCTCTATGTCTCTGTCTGTCTGGCAAGCGCACGCACCCTATAGGGAAAATCTCTCCAAAATAAAAAAAGAGTATTAGCTTTTGTTTGTTAGGCTTTTTGTAGCACCACCACCATTTATTTGGCTATTTTAAAATAATTTTCTCTGCCTGCAGTTTCCTGAATTAAGCTGGTAGTAAAAATTAGAATCCCACGCTCACATGAAGGCAGGTGTGTAGTCGACAACTTTTAGGGGAGATATTTCGGTCTTACACCCATATGGCAAAAGAAATAAACTGGTCTCTCTGCTGGATGGTAAATTTAATTGCTTAGGCTCCCTTTCATTGAAGCTTTATCTTGAATAATCTTGGCTTTATCCAGAGGTCTCAGATCTTAACTCCTACAGAAGAAGCCCAAAGATTTCTCTTCTCAAACGCACATGACCTTTAACTGCAAATGTTCAGCAAATGTTCTAAGACCAGCTGTAGAATCAATTTAGCACTGTGGATACTCACACCTTCTAGCATCCTGTTTTAATTGACGAAACCTATCTTCATTGTTCTTTTCTCAATACAAAGTATTCTCAGTTCTAACTAGTAATCTTCAGTTTGCAATTGTTTTCTACACTATGGTTTCAGGGTTCTTTGCACTGTTTGTATTAATGTCCTCTCTTTTGCACTATTAATCTTTCTCAAATATTCAGCATTTCTTCATTGTCATTATGCCATCCTTTTAAATCTAGATTATTCGGTATTGTATTTCCCTGAAGAATCTCCTCCATCTCTATTGATCCCATAACACAAGACTTCCGGGGTTGTGGGGTTGTGGACGGGCTTTGCCCTTAGTGTGGTAAAGAAAAGAGTGTAGCAGACATATTTTCCTCATGAAACACTGATTCCAGAGTCTTCTGACTACTTGATACTATTCGTAGGGCCACCCCTCAGTCTTAGCCCTGCTGTCTATACAATTCTACTTTCTACTCAGAAAATCGGATTAATTTTCCTTATCTGTGTGTGTTACAGACTACTCAGTACTAGTGATTTTTCAGTAAGCTAATCTTATCCTGTATATTTCCAGAAAGCCCCCCAAATTTCTGGTTTACTAACTGTATCTTTTCCAGTTTTAAGACCTACTATGAAATTTTTACTAAAAAGCCCTAAAACTTTGGTTTTGTTTTTTGCTTTTATTTTTCTTCAGATTTTTGCCATAGGATATGTGCACTTGCTGGCAAGAGAGAGAAAGACAGAGGGAAAGTGAGAAATCACCCTCCCAAGGGATAGCCATGCTGTGACGCCCTCCCCTCCATTCTCCTCTCAGGACCTTGGGCATGCACAAACACGTGCCTGGTCTGTTTTTCAGGCAGCCAGGTCTGGGACTCAAACTGTGGAGTAGGCCATGAAGGATCCAGCGCTTTAACCACCTCTCCACTTGCTGGTCCCTGAAATATTTTTTGACACATAATTGTACATATTTATTGAGTACAGCATGAATTTTTCAGTATAAGAATACAAAGTATAACCACCAAGCCAGGGTAATTAGCATATCTTTTATCTCATTTATTATTACTTTCTGTTAGGATTGCTTTTTTTTTCCTTATCATTATATTTCTTTTCCCACTACAATTTGTTATTGGCTTGATATCATATTTGGCATAATACAGTTTATTTATTAGAGACCAGTTTTTTGCTATAGGGCACATGCACTCACCAGAAAGAGAGACAGATAGAAAGTGAGAAATCATCTCCCAGGGGGGATGGCCACACCACAATCCCTTCTCCTCTCAGAATTTTGAGTGCACACACACATGCACCTGGGATGCATTTCAAGTAGCTGGGTCTTGGAATCACACCATGGTTGGCCACATGGGAGTCCAGCATCTTAACTGCTATGCCTCCTGCTGGCCCCATGTGCTTTTTTAAAAACTGTTTATTTTATTTTTGTAAGTTTGCTAAAGGGCACATGCATTCAACAGAGAGAGAGAGAGAGGGAGGAAAGTGAGAAAGCAAGTCTCCAGATCCAGTACTCAAAAAGCAGTGGGCCATGAGAATCAGCAGTTAGCATAATGGCTATGTCGCTGGACTCCCTCCCACGTAGTCGACCACAGTTTGCGTCCCAGATCTGGTGGCTTAAAACCCACGCCAGGCGCGGGTGCATGCGTACCCAAGATCCCAAGAGGAGAATGGAGGAGAAGGGATTGCGGCGAAATAAATTTTAAAAATAATAAAAAAAAAAAAAAGAGAGAGGAAAAAAAAAAAAAAAGCAGTGGGCCATGTGGAAGACCAGTGCCCCAACCACCATAACACTTGCTGGGCCCATTATTTGAAAAATTCTATAGGCCAGCCAGTAGTGTGGTAATTAAGGCATCTGGATCTCACATGGCTAACTACTCAGTTTGAGTCCCAGATCCAGAGGCTTAAAAAACACACCAAGCATATGTACATGCATACCCAAAATTCCAAGAAGAGAACGGAGAAGAAGGAACTGTAGCATGGCCATCATCCCTCGGTGATGATTTTTCACTTTCCCTCTCTCTCTGTCTCTTCCTCTCTGGGGTAAGTGTGCATGCCCTGTAGCAAAACTTTAAAAAAAAAAATCTAATTTAGTACTATTTCTTATGTCACAGAAATTATACATAAAACAAGGTATCTCTCCCCAAGAAATACCAAGAATATCTGAACAATACTTCCTTAGGGAAACTTCAAACATTTTCAGAAACATATCTAGAAGTTTCTGTTTATAATGGTTTTATCCTCCTCTGTCATTATGGCAATATTATTTTCTTTGGTCTCATCAAGCAAATAATAATAATAACCCTCTCCAACTACTTAATTCAAAACCAACTAAGTATGCCCAAAACACATGCACCCATGATCTGAAGCTAACTGATGTTGGGAGGGCATTGTTGCATCAAGACCCTGTTGAGAGTGCTGTTTCTCTCTTTTACTCATGGGAGAAATAAGCTTTTTATTAAAAAAAGGTTATATGTCATTATTGCTTACTTACCAACCAAAACTAAATTGACTACCGAAGTTTTCCACTGGGATGTTCTGCAATAAAAAATTAAACATCTATGGACTACCAGTTTTCCATGCTTTATCTGTATGCAGGCCTTCATAAACTCTGTGAATATAATGAAACTGAAATCTGTAAACTGAAGGACCAAACTATGTAAAGAAATACCATGTTCAATCCATTTGCAGATTAAATAATAACTCCAAATAAATCCTAATTTTATTTAATAAATCCTAATTTTACTTAGGATTTTAAAATGGGCTTTTGTAGGACTGGCAAGTGGTGTGGTGGTTAAGGTACTGGAAACACTCCCACATGGCCAATCACAGTTCAAGTCCCAGACCTTTCTTTCTTTCTCTCTCTCTCTCTCTCTCTCTCTCTCTCTTTCGTCAAATTAAAATAAATGGATGAATAAATAAAACTAAATAAAGTAATTATTTTAAAAAGAAAAAATGGGATTTTGTTAAAAAGAAAGCCAAAAATAGGGACCAGCAAATGACATATTGGTTATGTCAATGGACTCCCAGAAGTTGACCACAGTTTGAGTCCTGGACCTGGTAGCTTAAAACTCATGCTGGAGACATATGCGTGCATGGCCAAAATCCTGAGAGGTGACTGGAGGAGAAATTACTGCAGCGTGGCCATCCTCTTGAGGGGTGATTTCTCACTTTCTGTCTCTCAAAAAAAAAGAAAGACAAAAATAATTAAGTTTAAGAAGAGTACGTGTACCTTTGGGCTGGCCTCATAGCCCAGTGGTTAAGGAAGCCTAATAACACAAAGTTGATTGCAGTGTGAATCCTGTCCACAGTGGCTTGAAAAACATGCTGAGTGTGTATGCATGTGTGCCCAAAATTCCAAAGGGAGGGGAAATGGAAAAGAAGGAACTGACAGCATAACCAAGTCACACTGGAGAATGCTTTTTCCCTCTCTCTCTGTCTCTCCTATCTCTCTCTAGCAATTAAAAAAAAAATCAATTTAAAAAGAGAAGACATGATTCTTCTCCACACCCCAAAAAGAAATATTTTTAATATTCTGTCATGTAAATGACATTTTACAATACTGATAAGACAACAACTGACTGACATAAAGTGAGAGCTCTTTCTCAACTTCACTGATCAGCATTTTATTTTAGTCAGTTCACTAAATTTCACAACTCTCCAAGATATTGACTAACTTAAAATATAATCAAGCACTCATGAATCCTTTCCACAGAATGAACTAATACATCCTTCAGGGTCTCAAGGGTAGTCTACCATCACTGTGAAATTCTTTGTCTTCTATCTTAAGGATCACTTAAGTTTCACCTAAAAACCTAAAAAACTGTTAAATGATGAATGATTAAATTACTTAACATTCCACCCCCATCAACCTTTTAGTAGAAATGGTGCTCTAAAAGAATAATACTTTTATTGTATAGCTTTACACATTCCCTGGTAAAAAACACATATATACCTTAGTGCTCTAGTTTGAGAAGTAATTTCATTAAGCATACTGCAAAATTTGCAAAATGTACCGTACGTTCTTCAATATATGGTCTATCTTACCAAATTAAAAAAAAATGGTGACTGATTAAGAAAGAAATCTGAGGAAGCAGACTTTTCTTTTTTAGTTTCAATAGATCATAAGTGAAAATGTGGAACACAGGTAGAGTTACAGGAAATGTGAATAAATAAAATGGCTACTCTTTTAATGATGAAAATTGTCATTTATTACATATCGGCTTGTAGAGACAAAGCCTCCTTCCTCACAATGTTCATTGATTATTACCCATTTTATTATCCACAACTTTACCATAGGGTAGTTGTCTGTGCTTTTAATTAAGAACAAACATAATGGCATTAAGAATTAAAATCCGTAAAAATTATTCAAGGCACAACACTAAAAATCACAACTTTTCAAAAATCAAATATAATTTTAGTCACAAACACGTAACACATAAACACATCAGCAATCCTCTGGGGAAACAAAAGGTAGCAATAATAGGGTAAACTAAGACAAGGTAAAACCAGAGGCCTAAGATACAATCTAAACTGTACCACTAAACAGCAGTGTGACCTTGGGCAAGTTCTCTAACCCCTCAGTATCTCAATTTATGTATTTGAAAACTGAGATAATAACTGTACTTACTCCATGAGATTGCTATAATAATTACAATAAATATGTTAATGTTTGTATAACACACAGAACTGAATCTGGCACAGAGTAAGTGCTTTACAAGTGATAAATAAATAGGAAGAAATTCCAAGAGAATATTTTCCTTATCATTAAACTTACTTCTTAGAGAATACTAACCCCCACCCTTCACCCACACCAATACCACACCCACGTGCGCGCTACCGATTTGTTCACCAAGATTAACAACATTATTGATCTAAATTTAGAAATATCCATTCCCTTGAGCTGGGTAAATATTTTAGGTATAAACAAACAAAAAATGTATTTCTTATTAAGATTAGCAAATAAATATTTAAAGGCCTGTCAATAAGAAATATTTTATATCAGTTACATAATTCTATGAAAGAGACCTTTATTAATTATTGAGTAGGGCTCACTGATAAACTTTTTATAACTCTTACAACTCACTATCTTTTTTTTTAAGAGAAATTTTTGCTATCAGGTGCATGAGCTCACTGGAAAGACAAAGAGAGATAAAGTGAGAAATCAACTCCCAAGGTGGATGGCCACGCTATAATTCCCTCTCCTCCATTTTCCTCCGTGGATTTTGGGTATGCACACACACATGCCCAGCATGAATTTTAACCCACCGGGTCTGAGACTCAAAACAGCAGTTGACTATGTAGGAGTCCAGCAATGTAACCATTAACGCCACCTTCTGGTCCCACAACTCACTATTTTATTTTAATAATTCATTTATATATTTCATTTGGAAATGTTTATACCAACTCAGAGACAGTGGATATCATTATGTTAGATATCATTAATTATAAAAGAGAAATATGGAAATAATATGCATGATAAAATGGTTAATGAATTCAGTGGACTAGACAGCTTCATGTGATGCCATTTCAGTAGTGATTTATTTCTGTCTACAAACTTTCCAAGGATGTCACCATCTCTAAATAAAAAATAACCTTTGTCATCTAGAACTACTTTGGTGCCTCCATATTCTGGGAGAACTTTATCTTCAACTGTCATACTTGTTGAATCTATCAACCCTTTCTTTTACAACCAGATCCAAAAGCTACTACTATTACTTGCAATACTTTTCCTGGAGACTTTTCTGGAAGCATACTGTCTCCTTTGGTTACTGTTTCAGTAGCACTCATTTTAACCAATACTCGGTCAAAGAGCAGAAGAATCTCCCCAAGTGCCTGTCCTGTCACTACTCCCACAAGCACAGCTCGCACTCTTGTACCACCGATGCAGCAAGTAAAGAGACCACAACTCACTATTTTTATGAAGTTACTTTTTTTTTTTTTTTGAGTTTTTTTGCCTTAGGAATCATGTACTCACTGAAGAGAGAAAGAGACAAGAAGAGAGAAAATGAGAAATCACCTCCCAGGGCAGATGGCTATGCTATGATTCCTTTTTCTCCATTCTCCTCCTGGGATCTTGGGCATTAGGGACACATTCCCAGCATGATTTTGAAGTCACTGTCTGGGACTCAAATGGTGGTTGGCCATGTGGGAATCCAGGAACATAACCACTAAACTATTTGCTGGCCCCAAGAAGTTACATTTTAAGAAAAGAAATGTAAGGGGGGAAGAAAGTTAAGATAGGAAATAAGAGTAGAAAGTCAATGATCTTACTTACACTTAACATTATTTACTAAAATTTTATTTCCTTATAATATTTATCAAAAATTTGCAATATATTGGGAACCAGCAGTTAGCGTAATGGCTATGTCGCTGGACTCCCACGTAATTAGCCGCGGTTCGCGTCCCGGACCCGGTGGCTTAAAACTCATGCCAGGCGCCTGTGCGTGCGTGCCCAAGATCCCAAGAGGAAAATGGAGGAGAAGGGATTGTGGCATGACCATCCCCCCGGGGGGGTGATTTCTTGCTTTCTGTCTCTGTCTCTCTCTGTCTGTCTGCTGAGTGCACGCGCCCTATAGCAAAAAAACCTCTCAAAAAAAAAAAAAAAAAAAAAAAAAAAAAAAAAACTTTTA
>NW_006159565.1:7870649-7886166 GCF_000334495.1 Tupaia belangeri chinensis
CCTCTTTTTTTTTTGGGGGGGCCCCCCCCCCAAAAAAAAAAAACCCCCTAAAAAAAAAAAAAAAAAAAAAAAAAAAAAAAAAACCTTTGCAATATATTAAATTCCCATAACTTATATTTTGGCCAAATTAATGATGTCCAAAATAGTAACTTCTACAAATCTGTATGCATATTTGTATGGTTGATGATCTGTCCATATTTTGAACCAGTATATAATGTAACAATATAAAGAAGGCATTTACTTACACATCTCAAGCTACCTTTGAATATAACTGGCTACTCACATGCAATACTCTTTAAAATAAAAATTAGGAGCCAGTATTTGGTATGGTCATTAAAGTGCTGAACTCCCACATGGTCTACTACAGTTTGAGTCTCAGACTTGGAAGTTGGAAACTCACACTGGGCACATGTGCATGTCTGCCCAAAATCCCAAGAGGAAAACAGAGAAGGGATTGTGGCATGGCCATCCACTATAGAAAATAATTTTTCACTTTCTGTCTCTCTCTCTCTGTGTCTCTGGTGAGCATACACACCCTTATAGCAAAAATCTCTCAAAAAAATAATAAAAATTATATTTTGGTCATTAGAAAAATATATTAGGCCACATTAGATATGATTAACTTTTCCCATTCCACATACCTATGCCATGATAGGGATACCAAGGAGTAAAGAAAGATCAATGCAGTTTAAAAACAGTTTTTTTAGGGCTGGCCCTAGAGCCTAGTAAGTAGTTAAGGGATGTGGATCCCACATGGCCAACCACAGTTCAGATCTTGGCCCCAGTGGTTTGAAATACATGGCCAGGCATATGTGCATACATGCTCAAAAGTATCAAAGGATGGAGTAACTGGGGAGATTAATTTTAGGATGACCACACCCTATCAGGAAGTACTTCTCCCTTTCTCTCTCTCTGTTTCTCTCTGGCAAGAACAAGTAGCCTGTAAAAGCTAAGAAAAAACGTAATTTTTAAAAAATTACATTTAAGGGACTAGCAGATGGTAAAATGATTACGTCGCTAGACTCCCGCATGACTGACCACAGTTCAAGACCAGGACCCAGTGGCTTGGAACTCATGCAGGATCGGTGTGCATGTGTGCCCAAAATCCTCAGAGGAGAATGGAGAAGGGACTGCAGCATGGCCATTCCCCCGTTGGGTAATTTCTTGCTTTCTGTAACTCTTCTCTATCCCTGGCTCTCCAGAGAGCACACATGCCCTATAGCAAAAATCTCTCTTAAAAATAAAAAAAAAAATTAATTTAAAATTTTCAAGTTAAAACAAACTATTGGATTAGTAAACAGCTGATTCTATAGTTTATTACAAGGAATCAATGTTAAGTAATAAATACATGTTTATTAAGTAAATACCAAGAGCCCACCAGTGTGTTAAATGACAAGTTTAAAGCAAAAGGCAAAATTACATGTATAAGGCATAACCATCAAAAGGAATCCCTCCCCAAAACTAATATATGAGATGCATGGAAAGTCTATTCAGAAAGATGTCTTTGTGCTTATGGGGACCAACCATAGGAAACTCTCCTGAGGTATCTGTTAACAAAATAAATTATTGAGCTCTAATCCATACCTACTAAATCAGACTCTGTAGGAATCTGTATGGTCCATGAACACTGAAGTTCAAGTATGGACCAAACCTATGGAGAAATGGTTAGGTGCTATGTGGAAGAAACCAAATCCTGCATGGCTAGCTATGGTTCGAGTCCCAGCTCTGGCATGTTGGATGGGCCCAGGATCCTGATGGATGTAAAATTAGAGAAAAAAAGACTGTAGGGTGACCAGACCCTATAGAAGGGTTCGTTCGTTCTCTCTCTCTCTCTCTCTCTCTCTCTCTCTCTCTTCCCCCTCACTCTCTTACACCCATATGCATTCGCTGGCATTAAAAAAATTAAATAAGGAAGTGTACATGTATAAACCAAAAATTTATAGAGAGATCAACAGATTTCAGGCATTATGGTAGAAATTGGAGACTATTACAATATTAGTCCCAGTAAATCTCAGCTAGGAAGACAAGTAAAGGCTTTATTAAACATCATTTGGAATTCAAAAAAGCAAACTATGTCTTATCCATTACTGAATTACTACTGTCTGAATGATAAATTTTTTAAATGGATCTGTGATTAACCATATTTTTTGTACTACTTTCCCTTTATTTTCCTGAATAATGAATTTAAGAATTGACAGAGACCGACAGGTGGTGTGGTGGTTAAGGGCACTGGATTCCCATATGGCCAACCACAGTTCAAGTCCTAGACCTGACGGCTTACTCTCTCGGTTTCCCTTTCTCTCTCTTTCTGTCTCTCTCTGGTCAAATTGAAAATAATAATAACAAATGGAATTAAATAAATAAATAATTCTTTAAAAAAATAAAGAATTGACAGAGAAGAAAGGTTTAAATAAGCTTACAGAAACTAACAAAATTTAAAGCAAAAAAAAGTTTCCATCGACTCAAAACTTATACCCAAATATAAAATATTCATGCTCACTTGAAAATAATTGAATAATGGCAATCTGTCATAAAATGATACTTTTATACGTAGACTATAATTTTATATACATTTAATTACTTCCTTATAGCAACTGTACATTACAGGTTAATAATTATCCTCACTGTATAAACAGAAGAATTAAGAATAAAACATTTGCAAAATACCACAAGTAAAAGTCAGGTCTCTTAACCATCAAGGAAGTATCCATTTATGAGGCTATTTTTTCCTCATCCTAAACAATGAAATTACTATTATATTAATTAATATACAAATTCCAAGAACTAAAGTAACTAAGAATATACTGCATTTAAGTAAAGGCAAGTGGTTATGATAGCCAGATCCGTGGTTGAAGCAATAATATTTAGCATTACACTGATGACCTTAACCAATGCAAAACAAAACAAAGAGAAATAGGAGGTACAAATACTAAGAAACTATGAAAAATCACTTCCAGCAGCCATCATTGTCTACCCAGAGTCTGAAAGAATGTCTTAAAAAAATACTATGACTATTAACAGAATTCAGGAGCAGTACCCAAAAATCAACACTTTCCTTTACTTGATCAACAACCAATTAGAAAATTAAATGGAAAAAGAGCTCATATTCTATTTTTTAAAACACAGTAAATGCCTAACAATAAGCCTAACCAAAATGGACAAGACCAAGATAAAATAAAACATCACCTAACTACAAAAAATGTAAAACAGTATATAAAATGCAAACACACATATCATTTAAAAAGACAACAGATGTGGGACAAGCAGATGGCATAATGATTATATCACTGGACTCTCACATAGTCGACACAATTCAAGTCCTAGTCCCGGCAGCTTAAAACACACCAGGTGTATGTGCATGTATGCCCAAAATCCCAAGAGGAGAATGGAGAAAAGGGACTGTGACACGGCCATCCTCCTGAAAGATGATTTCTCACTTTTTGTCTCTCTTTCTCTGTCTGTTTCTCTGGTGAGCACACATGCCCTATAGCAAAAATCTCTCTAAAAAACAAACAAAAAAAGACAATAGATGAAACAGGAAAAAAAATCTACAATACATATGGCTAAAGGTTATTTCTTTAATGTATAATAAACTTTTAGAAGACTACTAAGAAAAAAAGTCTCTTTTAAAAAAGAATTATTTTATTTAACTTTATTTATTTATTTGTTTTAATTTGACCAGAGAGGGACAGAGTGTGTGTGAGAGAGAGAAAGATGGAATGTGAGAAAGCAAGTTGCCAGGTCCAGGATTTGAACTGTGGTCGACCATGTGGGAATCCAGTGCCCGCAACCACAACACCATCTGCTTGTCCAGTCAATTTTTAAAACGAGCAAATAAAGTGAGCAAACAATTTACTAAAAGAATTGATATGGAATCTGCTTAAAACAGTGTTTTACCTGTGGTTAAGTGCTCAAAAAATGTTAGTTGTTATGGCTGTTATTGTT
The DNA here is from genome assembly GCF_000334495.1 of Tupaia belangeri chinensis. Taxonomy (NCBI): domain Eukaryota; kingdom Metazoa; phylum Chordata; class Mammalia; order Scandentia; family Tupaiidae; genus Tupaia; species Tupaia belangeri. Next base: position 7,874,595 of record NW_006159565.1, read on the forward strand.
ATAATAAGCAGAAAAACAAATAGCTAATGAATATATTAAAACAGGCTCAGGGACCAGCCAGTGGCATGGTGGTTAGGGCAGGTGGAACGCAAATGGCTGACTGTGTTGTTCAAGTTTCAGACCTGGCAGATTGGAAAACAAACCAGGGGGACCAGCAGTTAGCCTAATGGCTATGTTGCTGGATTCCCATGTAGTCAACCATGGTTCACAATCCAGAACCGGTGGCTTAAAAGTCACGCCGGGCATGTGTGTGTACATGCCCAAGATCCTGAGAGGAGAATGGAGGAGAAGGGATTGTGGCGTGGCCATCCCCCCTGGGGGGTGATTTCTCACTTTCTGTCTCTCTGTCTGTCTGGCAAGCGCACACGCCCTATGGCAAAAACCTCTCAGAAAGAAAGAAAGAAAGAAAGAAAGAAAGAAAGAAAGAACGAACGAACATGAGCATGCATGCCCAAAATTCCAAGAGAAGAATAGAGGAGAAGGGACTACAGAGTGGGCCATTCTCAGAAAGAAAGAAAGAAAGAAAGAAAGAAAGAAAGAAAGAAAGAAAGAAAGAAAGAAAGAAAGAAAGAACGAACGAACATGAGCATGCATGCCCAAAATTCCAAGAGAAGAATAGAGGAGAAGGGACTACAGAGTGGGCCATTACCCCTGGGAGGATGAACGAAGGAGGGTGATTTGTTTCTCTATCTTACTGTCTCTCCCCAGCGAGAGCACATGCCCTACAGAAAGAACTAACAAAACAATAATAAATAAAGTAGGTCCAACCTCATTCATGATTTTATAAGTAGCAAAACAATCAGAAGCAAAAATAAAATGCACTTGATAAAATCTAGTGTTGTCTGTGCATCTGCATACACTAAAAATGGGACTATAATGTCAGTTACATGTTTTTAAAATGAAAACTTGACATAATCAAAATGGCCATCAACAAGGGAGTAATTAAATAAAATCACAATACTTCCACACAAGAATAAAGTCTTTAAATATAAATGAGGCAGATCAACAGAATTTATTATAGAAGATTTTCTATGATAGATTACGAAGTGGAAAAAATATAAAAGATACAGATTATTGAACCGTGATTCTACAGATATATAAAAGAAAAGGAGAGAGAAGTTCTATATACACATTTATACAAAGACAAAAAATTTCTGGAATATACATGAATTACTAATGGTTGTTACATATTTGGAAAGTAAGCCTGGAAGACTTATTTTTCATTTTCTGCTCTTCTGTACTATTAACCCTCTATGTGTAAGTATCACATTTATAAATTACATTAGAAAGATATATTCTTGGATTAAAACACTCAACATTATAAAATTATCAACCCTTTAAAAATCTAACAGGAATTTTAAATAGAAAATGAATAATACTATAATAGAATGGAATCTAAAATACTCTAGAAAAGTTTTCAAAGTATCCATGAAAATGTAGAAATAGACGGATGAGAGTGGATTTTTCTCAAATTATCAAAAAGTATAAAGAAACTACAGTAATTGCAATGTGGCATAATGACACAAGAATTGACAGATTACAAATAGAATAAATTGCATAGGAGTCCAGAAATAGATCCCTATACACATGGAAATTTTAATAAATTACTAAGTCAACCATTTTTTTTCTTTTTTTCCACTTGTAGGGGCCTGGGTTTCACCACCCTACACCGAGGCAGTAGGCATTGAGCTGAGACCCCTAGTTTGGTCCCTCTGGGCACAAAACCTCATCTGTGGCCATAGTCAGAGCCGGGGATAATTTTCAGCCAACACCTGTGTGAAGTCAACATTTTAAATCATGAAGATAACTAGGCATCCATTTGGAGGATGCGGGGATTTAAGACCATCTACCTCTTACCCCACAAAAAGAAATTTCAAACTGATAACAAACCTAATGTAAAATAAACAAAACATTTGAAGAAATTTTAAAATACTTTCCTTTTATAAATGTTAGAATGAGGAGAGTCTTAATTTAGTAAGACTTAAAATGCAAGACTTTTTTTTAAAAAAATTAACATGTGAATAAAATATGAAATATAGTGCTACTAACAAGACAGCATAAATGATAATAGTTATTATAAAAGCTAGCATTTAGAGATCACTTAGTAAGGATCGGACACAATTCTACACTGTTTTTATTACTAATTTACTTATCCTCACAATAATCTCTTGAAGTGTACCACCACTATCCCATTTTACCAACAAAGAAACTGAAGTATAGAGATTAAGCAACATACCCAAAGAAGTGACAGCACTAGAATGGAGCCCAGCTGTCTGTTTCAGTCTGTATGTACTCTTAACCACTACACAGAGGTTCAACAGAAAACTTACATATGAATAATGTTCAACAGATTTTAAAATATTGCAGCATTTACAAAATTAAAACATGAAAGGTTATGCAATGCAAAAATGGGCAAAGATTATAAATAGATAATAGAAAACATCATATGCCCTAGGAAATAGGAAATTTTAAATAAATGCAAACTATAACAGCAAAGTTTCTAATTTTGACCCCTCATTGGCAAAAAATTTCAGAGTAATTATATCTTTTCTTGGCAGTTATGAGAAAACAGGTACTTATATACTATTAACGTATTAAACTATTTCAGCCATTTTGAAGGGTAATTTGGAAGTGCTATCAATATTTTAAATGGGCATCACCTGTGATCCACCAATTTCACTTTCAGGAATCTATCACATAAGAAATTCTCACACATATACACAAAGATTACAGATAGATTCATTGGACCCTTGTTTGCAGTTCCGCAAAAAAAAAAAAAAAAAGAGTCCATCAAGGATAAAATAATGGTAAATAAACTTAAATGAATTATGGTAAAAGACATATAACCACTTGTTTTTTTGGAGAGGTTTTTGCTATAGGGTGCGTGCGCTTGCCAGAAAGACAGAGACAGACAGAGAAACAGAAAGCGAAAAATCACTTTCCAGGGGGTATGGCCACTCCACAATCCTTTCTCCTCCATTCTCCTCTCAGGATCTTGGCCACATGCACACGCGCCTGGCATGAGTTTAAGCCACCAGGTCCAGGACTCGAACCACAGTCGACTACATGGAAGTTCAGCAACATAGCCATTACGCCAACTACTGGTCCCATATAACCACTTTTTTTTTTTACAATAACAAGGAAAGGTCATCAAAATATAATGTTACATGGGGAAAAAGTAAGCCCCAAAGTATCATATAAAATAGTAATTTTCATACTAAAATCTAACAAAAGGCTATATATGAGAATAGTGTGTCTATATAATAGTGTATCTGTAAGTACACTATTATAAGTAAGAGTATGACTGAAGAACAAAGGCTCTAGTGTCAAACTAGATGGGTTAGCCACACAATTAGTTAATCTCTCTGGGCCTTGGTTCCCCACAAGACTACTACTTACTTCATAGGGTTTTTAGGTCTTAATAAAAATTCCCTATTTGTTAATGCTTAAAAAACCCTGACATGGGGTCAGTAACTGATGGTGTAGTGGTTAAGGGACTGGATTCTCACGTGGCCAGCCACAGTTCAAATTCCCGACCCAGTGGCTTGAAACTCATGCTGGGCATGTGTATGCATGCCCAAAATCATGAGAGAATGGAAGAGAAGGGAATGCAGTGTGCCATACCCCTTAGAGGGCAAGTTCTCACTTTCTGCCTCTGTGTGTCTCTCTAGCAAGCATATGTGGTCTATAGCAAAAATCTTTCCCAACACCCTCCCTCCAAAAAAAAAAAAAAAAAAATCCTGACACAATGTCTCATTAAATAAACTAAAAAATAAAGTCTGAAATAATGATCACCTAGATATTAACAGTATATATCTATGTGAAATCAGGGGCTGAGGGAAGAAGAAACTGTCATTTTTAACTCTATGGTTTTATATATACTTTGAAATGCTTTACAATGACCATGATTTCATATATACCTTTGCTTTATAAATATGCAACAAAATACAAGTACACAAAGACATAAATATACAGCAGTAACTGCCTCTATTGTTTCTAATACCTTTATATCACATTACACAATATAAATTCATGTTTAAAATAAAATTTTGATTGTCAGTATTTTTTTTTTTCTTTTTGGAGAGGTTTTCGCTATAGGGCACGTGCGCTCGCCAGATAGACAGAGACATAGAGACAGAAAGCGAGAAATCACCCCCCAGAGGGGATGGTCACGCCGCAATCCCTTCTCCTCCATTCTCCTCTCGGGATCTTGGGCACGCACGCACACGCGCCCGGCGTGAGATTTAAGCCACCAGGTCCGAAACGCGAACCGCGGTCGACTACGTGGGAGTTCAGCGACATAGCCATTACGCTAACTGCTGGTTCCCAATTGTCAGTATTTTTTTAAATAATTATTTTATTTAGCTTTATTTATTCATTCATTCATTTCATTTTCTTAAATTTGACCAGAGAGGGACAGAGCAAGAGAGAAAGAGAGAGAGGGAAAGTGAGAGAGCAAACCTCCAGGTCCAGGATTTGAACCGTGGTTGGCCATGTGGGAGTCCCGCGTCCTTAACCACCACGCCACCTGCCGGCCCGACTGTCAGTATTTTTTAATTGTCAGAGGGCATGTGTGCTCATGAGAGAGAGTATAAGCATACACTCCCCCCAATGGGACATAGACATAAAGCAATTTCTTTTCCATTTCTCCATCCTGTCAGGATCTTGACTATACATACATATGTGTCTGGCTGTGTTTTTCAAGCCACTGGGGCTGAAACTCAAGCCATGGTCAGCCATGTGGGATCTAGCTCTCTTAACCACTAGACTGCAGGGCCAGGCCTATCATTAGTTTTAATATATTTAAAAACAAAAGTTTTATTTACAACAAACATTTATAGAACATTACTTGCTATCTGTAACTAATTAGAATTCACTTTAAAGGTACAGAGCCCTAAATAAATTGCTAATGTTAATTTATAGGCATAATTCACATGTTAGCACATTTAAGCAATTTTTCATTTTCAAAGTAATAAAGTTCAGTCTACATGCACACTGAGATACAACATACTTACTTTTAAATAAAAACTACTTCACACGAGATGTCAAAAATACTTCAGAGAATATTCTAATGATTTCTCTCACAGAGAGATCCATGAAATAGAAGAATGCCATAATTCTATTTAAGAAAAAAAAAGGCAAAAAAAAAAACCATGGTTTTATCACTTTGTTTCCATTACTATGAATGGTTTATATTTATCCAGATACAGTATTCCATAAACACAGTAAAAGTGTCTTTAAAGTCCAAAGCTAGAGAGATTAACAAGTTATTTATAGCCAAAACTAAAGTGAGAATATTATATTCATTATGTCTGGAGAAATTAAAGCAAATCACAGATAGTCTGACATCTACATTTGGATATGTGGAAGACAATCAGAAAAATATGTATCTATACCTTTCTCTCTTTCTAAAAGTCGGTGGTCTTTCATCTATTTCATTTGCTCCCCAGAGGTATACAGAGAATCCTAATAATTAACTATTTGAACTACCACAAAGGTAAGTTCAGAAAATTTCTTTATATTTAGCTATTTAAGTATTAATAACTGTGAAGTCTGGCTGTAAGTACTGGGTCAATAACAATTTAAAAAGAAGAAAAAGTGAAAGGAAGGAGAGAGAGGTGATAAGCCATTCCTTTAAACATTTTTTTTTTGGAGAGGTTTTTGCCATAGAGTGCATGAACTCGCCAGAGAGACAGAGAGATAGAAAGCAAGAAATCACCCCCAAGCAGGGGGATGGCCACACTACAATCCCTTCTCCTCCATTCTCCTCTCGGGATCTTGGGCACACACGCACACGCACCTGGCGTGAGTTTAAGCCACTGGGTCCAGGACTCAAATTGCAGTGGATTACATGTGAGTTCAGTCCCACCTCTAAACATTTTTTAAATTAAAAATAAAATTCAGTGACCTTTTCACCAAGTAAACTTTGAGAGAACCAACAACTATTGGTAGAAGACTCTGCATCTAAGAAAACCAGGTTACAGATTTTTGAGAGTAAAATCTGCAAAGAAAGAAGCACTATTCTTTAGGTTCATCCTCCCACTGTGCCAATCAGTGTTTCAAAGAAATACTGGTCTAGTGTATTTGCCACTTAATTAAAAACAGGTCACTGATCAACATTTAGTTACCTGTCTTAAAAAACTCACTGATGGGAACCAGCAGTTAGTGTAATGGCTATGTCACTGGACTCCCACGTAGTCGACTGCGGTTCACGTCCCGGACCCGGTGGCTTAAAACTCACACCGGCGCAAGTGCATGAGGAGAGGAGAATGGAGGAAAAGGGATTGTGGCATGACCATCCCCCCTGGGGGGATTTCTGTCTCTCTGTCTGTCTCTGTCTGGCGAGCGCACGCACCCTATAGCGAAAACCTCTCAAAAAAAAAAAAAAAAAAAAAAAAAAACTCACTGATGTTCTATTGACCCACAAAACATATTGATAAATTACACTATCAGATATCAGAAAAGAGAAAACTATTTAATAGAAAATTAAATCTTAAGATCTCCAGGGGCTAGCAGGCAGCATAGTGGTTAAGGAGGCTGGACTCCCACATGGCTGAAAGTGGTTCAAGTCTTGGACCTGGTGGCTTGCTTTCTCACTTGCCACCCCCCACCCCTTGGTTAAATTAAATAAATAAAGTTAAATAAAATAAATCTTTAAAAAAAAAAAGAATTTTCAATAGAAAAGCACATTAGATAACAATTTATTCAGTGACTGTCTGGTCAAAGAACTGCTTTTACAATGTCTGAATAATTTTCATCCAGAACTTCTCAACAGGTTGAGTATCACTTATCTGAAATGCTTGAGGCCAAAAATATCTCAGATTTTAAATTATTTTTTATTTTGGAATGTTTTCATGAACATAATAAGGTATCTTGTGGATGGACCCCGAGTCTAGGTACATATTCACTTATGCTTCATGTGCACCTTATATACAAAGCCTGAAGGTAATTTCATGCATTTTTTTTTTTATTACAGTATTTTGGTTGTGACCTGTCACAGGAGGTCAGCTATGGAATTTTTCACTTGTGGTGCCATGTCAGCACTCCAAAGTTTTAGATTTTGGATTTCCACACTTTCAGATGAGGAACACTCAACTTGTACTTCCAATGACAAAAAAATGTGCCATATGTGTCCATTCCATTCAGAGGCAACTATTTTTTTTTATTTTTATACTATCTCAAAATTATATTCTTACAACTTTGAGCCAATGCTCTAAACTACTCCCTTCAGCACATTTAACAGCTGAAGTCACCCATTTTAGCCCTCATATCATCTTTTCCAAACTAAAGATCATGATAAACTAAAATATAGTTATTTTAGTAGATTTAAATCACCATTATTTTGATTAGACAGGTATCATTGAGGGTGAGGAGAAGCTCCAAAAGACACAAAAAAAGAATTTCAAAACAAATTCAACATATATTTTCAATTCCAAGATGCCTTTCTAAAGACATTTACCATCTCTGAAATTGGCATGTGCTTACAATTAAAGGCATTTATATTTGATACTACAGAGGTGATGATAGTGACAGTTTTCTCCACCTGTGTACGTAAGAACTTAGTGATACATTAGGTTTATGGGAAAGTTACGCCATATGTTTCTATGTTTTTCTCTGCAAAAATGCATGACTTTTCTGACAACCCAATAGTTGGATAACTACAACCTCAACATTTTAGGCAAGCATTTAACAAACATTTCAGGAAAAAATATGAGTCCTAGAAATTGGCTAGAAACACTTCATTAACACCATCTGATAACATCAAGAGTATGCTAGCATTAAGATATGCAAAATAAACACCATTGGTTTATAAGAAAACCCCAGATAAAAAAGAAAGTACATTCCTAAATATTTATATACGACCAACTCTCCTCACTGCATAGAAAATATATTTTGTGGAAAAACACAGGCATCAACAACTCTGGGTAGTTAAAAAATGTCAGAAGAGCTGGACTCTGCAAAGATCTTTTAGGAATACTTAAAACAATGTATTTCACTTACACTTTCAACATATGTTGTTCAAGATGATATATGATAAAAGTACAAAACTGAATAAATATAAAATAATTTTATATTTATTGAAAGAAACTGTTTCATTTTATATACTTTAAAATTCATGTTGTATTTATAAAAATAAATCAAATTTTATTAAAAGAAAGCACTGTATAAGAGTTTAATTGGCAGTGCTTTTTTTCCTTCCTCCTTTATAGAATATAAAACTGCATTTTACAGCTAACTCAATAGAACATGATAGTTCAAAGAAGGTTTTGGCATGGTTGGTATAGTAGAAACAACTAGCTATTCACCAAAAACAGTGTCCACATTTCTCAGCTTCTCTTACAATTAAATATGGCCATGTGACTGAGATCTAGCATAAGCTATGTGAATAAATCAGGTATACCACTACCAGGCCTAGCTCATAATAACCTCCCACTCAGTTGTCTCTGTTCCCTTTCCCCTAGGGCTCTCCAGGACAACCTTAGAAGAAACATGTTAAAGAAACATAGTCTCATTTACTCTGTCTCTATGTTTCTGTCTCCTCCATACCACACACACACACACACACACACACACACACTCCTTTCCCAAATCACAAACACCTGCACTGGACCATTCCATAAATGAGAAATAAATTCTAGCTGGTTAAGCTACTGAACATGAGTGTTTATTTGCTATTAAATCAATCTAGCCAAACTAGCACTCTGTTTTCATATTAAAAATGATAGAGTTCAAGGAAAAAATGGTAGACTAGAAGGTTCAAAACTCTCATTTCTCCCATAGAATCACCAAAAACAAATAGAAACTGCCTGAACCTACTCTGTTGGAGCACTGGAAAACAGCTAAGAATAGAATAGGAAAGTTTTGTAGCATTATTACCTGCCCTTGCCAATCCTCTTGCTAGCACAGCTAGGGCTCTGGTTGTGAAGTGGCTTTACTTGCAAATTATTGAGTATCTGTTCTACTGATAATTCATCTGAGGACGACCGAAAGGACTTAGTAGGGCATGTATCTCTATTTAGCCTAGCAAAAACCCCAGGTAGAATAAAGCATGGAGACTGCTGGTAGAAGTTGCAAGACAACTATAGACTCACAGGTACCTGGGACAACAGATAAGGCATGGATGTATATAAGACCATGTAAGGCCCTGAGAAAATGAGGTAGAATTCTTTAAGAGATAAAGACATTCAAAACCAGCCAGGTTCACAGGAGAATTTAGGAAGTTATGTTCCATGACTAGACAAGATGAATGTTCAAAAACAATCTCTTAGGCTACACATAAGGATGATCCCTAAAATCAGAAAAAGTCTGCCTAAGTGATGAAAGAGAGAGACCCTAACACAGAGCTAACTGTAAAGACTTGAGGAAACACTTAAGAAAATCTCTGTAAAAACTTGAGCTGAACATAAGTTAAAGGAACAAACTTCAATAGTCACAAAGACTAGTCTGCAAAACAACTTAGAAATGTCTCAAGTCAAATGTATTACAGTCTTCAACAATCAATCCATAAAACAGACAGAAAACCCTGAAGAAGGAGAAAATGTGATTTCCGCACTTACCACATTACAACAAATGTCCAATTTTCAACAACGAAAAATACACAAAGCATACAACAAAACAGAAAAAAAAAGATTCATTCAAAGGAACAAAATAAACTGACATAAACAATCTAAGAAAAGGTTTAGACACTGGACTTAGTAAACTTTGAAGTAATCATTTTAAAAAGAAAATCAAGAAAAAATGTATAAACAGAATATCAATAAAGCAATATAAACCAGAAAAAGAACTAACCAGAAACCCTGGAGCTAAAAAATAAAATAACTGAAATAAAAAATTTATGAGAGGATAAAACAGTAGAACTTTACAAGAAGAAAACAGAATCAACGAACGTAAAGAAGATAGGACAACAAGAATTATCAAGTCTGAGAAACAGAAAAAATAAGAGAGAGAAATGAAGAAAAGTGAATAGAGCCTAAGGGATTTGAAGAATATCATCAAGTAGACCAACATATAAATTATAATAGTCTCTGAAGGATGAAAGAAAGATATAAAAGATTATTCGAAAAAAATAGTGGACAAAAACTTCCCAAATTTGCTAAATAATAGGAACATATAAATCAAAAGTTCAACAAACTCCAAGTGAGATAAATTCAGACTCAGAAGACACTTTATAATCAAACTGTCAATGGCCAAAGATAAAAACCCTTAAGGAAAGATTATAAACTGAGTTCTTAAAAGATACCTTGGTGATCAGAATGGAGAGAGGTTTTTGTTGTTGATTTTAAGGTTTTTGCCATATGGCAAGTGTGCTAAAGAGACAGTGAGAGGTAAAGTGAGAAATCGCTCCCAGAAAAGACATCCATGCCTCAATCACTTCTTCTTCATTCTCCTCATGGGATTTTGGACACTACGCACAGGTACTTGGTGTGAGTCTTAAGCTGCCAGATGTAAAAGTTAGCCGTGTGCGAGTCCAATGACCTAACCACTACCCCACCTACAGTGAGATTATTTTAAAGTCTACAAAGAAAAATTAGGTTTCAGCCAGGAATCCTATAACCATCAAAATGTCCTTCCAAAGTGAGAGAAATATTAGGATATTCCCAGTTAAACAAATATAAAAAGAGTTCATTACCACAAGATCCACACTATTAAGAAGCAGAAATGGAAGTCTTTCAAGTTTAAATTAAGAGATGCTTGACAGTAACTAGAAGCCATCTAAATAAAGAAAGAGAGTAAAGACAGATAAATAGGCAAACAGAAAAATCAGTATCATTGTAATTTATGTTTATAAAGTCCACTTTTAATTATAAATCTATATTTTGGACACAATGTACAAATAAGCAATTTGTTATATCAAAAAAAGTTTTAAAAAAGTTGAAATTAAACAACACACATGAAAATAAAACATCAAAATTTACAGCATACAATGAAAACTAAGTGCTAAGAGGGAAACTGAGAGCTAAAAATACATACATTAAATAAGATCTCAAATGAATAACTTTTTTTTTTTTGAGAGGTTTTTGCTATAAGGTGTGTGTGTGCGCCAGAAAGACAGAGAGATACAGAGGGATAGAAAGTGAGAAATCACCCCCCGGGAGGATGGCCACGCCACAATTTCTTCTCCTCCATTCTCTCAAGATCTTGAGCACACACGTGCAAGTGCAAGGCATGAGTTATATTGCTGGACTTCCACACAGTTGACGGGTGGTTTGAGTCACAGACCCAGTGACTTAAAACCCACACCAGGCACGTGTGCATGCCTGCTCAAGATCCTGAGAGTTGAAGAGACTGCAGTGTGGTCATCCTCCCACAGGGTGATTTCTCACTTTCTGCCTCTCTGTTTCTATGTCTCCGACAAACGCATGTGCCCTAAAGCGAAAATCTCTCTTAAAAAAAAGAAATAAGAAAAGATTATGGGCTAGGGACCAGCAGTTAGCGTAATGGCTATGTTGCTGGACTCCCACGTAGTCGACCACGGTTCGAGTCCCGGACCCGGTGGCTTAAACTCACGCCGGGCGCGTGTGCATGCGTGCCCAAGATCCCAAGAGGAGAATAGAGGAGAAGGGATTGCGGT
>NW_006159565.1:7886195-7893711 GCF_000334495.1 Tupaia belangeri chinensis
TTTCCTGCTTTCTGTTTCTCTGTCTCTCTCTGTCTGTCTGGCGAGCGCACGCGCCCTATAGCAAAAAAAAACTCTCAAAAAAAAAAAAAGATTATGGGCTAGACGTGGCATGGAGGTTAAGACACTGAAACCCACATGATCATTTTCACAGTTTAAATTACAGATCCAGCAGCTTGAAAATCATGCTATATATATATATATATATATATATATATATATATATATGTGCATGCATACCCAAAATCCAAAAGGAGACTATAGGAGAAGAGAATTCAGTGTGCCCATTCACCCTGCAGATTGATTTTTCACTTTCTCTCTCACTGTCTCTCTGCCTCTCTTTAATAGGTATATGCACCTTTCAGAAAAAAAAAAAAATTATAAAAGAATACTGGGACCAGCAGTTGGCACATTGGCTATGTTTCTGGACTCCCATGTAGTTGACTGCCGTTTGAGTCCTGGACCCGGTGGCTTAAACTCACGCTAGGTGCAAGTGTGTGCATGCCCAAGATCCCGAGAGGAGAATGAAGAAGAGACTGCAGCATGGTCATCCCCCTGGGGGGGGGGTGATTTCTCGCTTTCTGTCTCTGTCTTTCTAGTGAGCGCAACACCCTATAGAAAAAACCTCTCAAAAGAGAATACTACAGGGGCCAGACAGTGGAGCAGTTGTGACACAACTGGACACATGGAAGCGTGAAGCGTTCACATCCTGAGGTGTCTCTGGGCATGCTGGTGCATGAATATCTGTACTTCAGTCAGGTTGGGGCTGAGAGTAGATCAAGGCATGGGGACCCTGCAGGGGGTAACTGTTTTTCTGTCTCTTTCTCTTTCAAACTCTTTCAAAAACTTATAGAGGGAACCAGCAGTTAGCGTAATGGCTATGTCGCTGGACTCCCACATAGTCGACCGCGGTTCGTGTCCCGGACCCGATGGCTTAAAACTCACGCCGGGCGCGTGTGCGTGCGTGCCCAAGATCCCGAGAGGAGAATGGAGGAGAAGGGATTGCGGCGTGACCATCCCCCCTGGGGGGTGATTTCTCGCTTTCTGTCTCTATGTCTCTCTCTCTGTCTGTCTGGCGAGCGCACGCGCCCTACAGTGAAAATCTCTCCCCCCCCCCAAAAAAAAAAAAGAAAAAAAAAAAATACTTATAGAGAACACTTACTAATTCACCCTACAGAGCCAGCATTATCCTGATAACAAAAGCAGGAAAAAACCTCTACAGGAAAACTACAAATATCCTTATGAATAATACAAATGTCCTCAACACAATACCGGCAAACTAAATACAGCAGCACCTTAAAAAGAATACACACTGGGACCAGCAGATGGCGTGATGGTTAAGGTGCTAGAATCCCACATGGCCAACTGTGGTTCAAGTTCCAGAACTGCAGCTTTCTCTCTCTCTCTCTCTTTCTCTCTTTCTCTCTCTCCAGGGCACATACATGCTCCATGACAAATTTTTAAAATAATAATGATAAATAAAATTAAGTTAAAATTCTTTAAACAATAATAATTAACACCATGGTCAAGTGGGATTTACTTCCAGAACACAAGGATGGGTCAATATACAACTTAATACTCCACAATGAAAAATGCAGGACAAATCATATAGTCACCTTGATTGATAAAGAAAAGGCATATGACGAAATTCAATACCTTCCCATGATAAACAAAAATACTCAATAAACTAGAAATAGGAAACTTCTTCCATATAATATATAGGAAAAACCACAGCTAGCATCACACTCAGTGATGAAAAACTGAAAGCTTTTTACTTAAGATCAAGAATAAGACAGAGGGTGAGGGATAGGGAATCAAGGATGGCAAAAAAAAAAAAAAAAAGCAAAATATACAAGACATAAGAAATGGAAAATTATTTGTTGGTAACTTGTATGTCAATGTGCTTGACTGAGCCAATATACAGTGTATTTTGGATGGAAAATTCATTTTGTATGCTGTAATGATGTATAGTGAATTAATATTTAAAAATTTTAAAGAAAAAAAAAAAAAAAAGAACAAGATAATGATGCTTTTTTCCTCTTATAGGGTATGTGAACTCCCTGGAAAGACAAACTGGGACAGTGAGTGGGAAGTGAGAAATCACACCCACAAGAGGGATGGCCACGCTATAGTCCCTTCTCCCCCATTCTCCCAAGATCTTGGGCATGCATGTACATACGTGTCCAATATAATTCTCAAGCCATTTAGTCCAGGACTAAAACCATGGTTAGCCATGTGGTAGCCTAGCACTTTAACCATCACACCACATGCTGGTCACAACGATGGCCATCTTTACTACTTCTAGTAAATGTGGTGTTAGAAATTTTAGATAGAGCAATTACACACGCACACACACACACACACACACACACACACATGAAAGAAAAGGCATCGAAAGCAGAAATGATGGGACCATTTACGTAGAAAACCTGAAATACCATTATCTTGAATTCTGCAAAGTGTCAGGACACAAAATCAATACATAAAAATCTAGTTGCATTCTATACCCTTGTAATCATTGATAAGAAAATTAAGAAGACCCAGTTGTAGAGGCGTATGCTACTAAGGTGATGTACTCTAAGATGAGAACCACACAAAAGGTTTAAGTTTGACTCTCAATCTAAACTAAAGGTAGAGTAGGTTAATATGCAACTATAATCCCATCAGTTTGGAAGCTGAGGCAGAAAGATATCAAGCTCAATGTTGGGCTGGACAACATAACAAGAGGAAATGAAAGACTAGGATTCCACTTACTGTAGTATCAAAAAGAATAATATACTTTGTAATAAACTTAATCAAGAGGTTCAAAGATTGTACACTAAATACTACAAAACTCTACTGAAAGAAATTAAAGATGGGGCTGGTGGGTGGCGTGGTGGTTAAGGGTGCTGGATTCCCACATGGCTGACAGTGGTTCAAGTTCAGACCTGGCAGCTTGCCTTCTTACTCTCTCTTTCTCTCTCTCTCTCTCTGGCTCTCTGGTCAAATTAAAATAAATAAATAAATAAAGTGAAATAAAATAATTCTTTTAAAAATAAATTAAAGATGAATAAGTGAAAAAACATTCCATGTTCATGGGCTGAAATAATAAATATGGTAAAGATGGCAACACTACACAAAGTGATATACAAAATCTATCAATATCCCAATAGTAGTTCTGAAAGAAAAGTCCATCTCATAATTCATATGGAATCTCAAGGGACCCTAAACAGCAACATAATCTTGAAAAAGGGAAACACAATTGGAAGACTCATATTTCCTAACTTGAAAACTTACTACAAAACAACAGTAATGAAAACAGTATGGTTCTGGCAATAAAACAGATATAAAGATCAATAGAATGTATGTTTGTTTTTTTTTTTAATTGATTTTCAACAAGGGTATTTGGTTTTAATAAGAGCAGTCTTTTCAACAAAAGGTACTGGAAAACTGGTTACCTTTACTCGAAAGTAGAAGGTTGGACCCTTTTCTTATAACATATACAAAAATTAACTCCAAATCGATCAAAGACCTAACTGTAAGAACCAAAACTCTTAAAAGAAAATGGGAAAGTACTTATGACATTGAATTTTAAAAAGACTTCTAAAATATAATACCAAAAACATAGCCAATGAAGAAAAGAACAAACTGGACTTAATCAAAATTAAAATTTTTGTTAAAAGTGTGTTTATTTCTTCTATGGGGGGTAGGGGAAGAGAAAGAGAAAGGAAAACATGAGAAAGAGAAACTCAGGTTTAGTTAATCCTGGATCAGGGACACATGTAAGCCTAGGTTACTCAAAAGGTCTCTGGAAGAAAATCTGGAAACTTCTCAGGTGGGTCAGCCTCACAGAGCAATGTGTTTTACCACTGCGCCATGGTCTAGCTCAAAAACTTTTTTGATCAAAGGACATTACTAAGAGAGTGAAAAGACAACTCATAAAGTGGAAGAAAATAATTGCAAATCATATATCTGATAAGGGATTAATCCCAGAACATATAACTAACTCCTACAAAAACAACAAAACCTGATTCAGAAATGTGCAAAAAACTTCGACATTTCTCCAAAGAAGATATACAAATAGATAATAAACATCTGTAAACATGCTCAAAAACAGAAAATAATAAGTATTGGTGAGAATGTGGAGAAACTGAAACCCTGTGCATTGGTAGGATGACTATAAAATGGTGTTGCCACAATGCAAAACAGTGTTGTTTTTCCTCAAAAAGTTAAAAACAGAATTACTATATGACCCACCAATTTCAATTCCAGTTATAAATATTGCACACCAGTGTTCACAGCAGCATTATAATAAAAAAGAAAACAATTCAAATGTCCAACAGACAAATGGGTAAATAAAATGCGATACATACATACAGTGGGATATTGTTCAACCTTAAAAATGAATGAAATTTTGACACATACCACAATATAGATAAACCCAGAAAGCATTATGCTAAGTATATAAGGTAGATAAAAAGAGTAACTATTGTATGAATCTGTTTATATGAGGTACCTAGAACTGGTAAATTTATAAAGACCAAAAAAAAAAAAGAATAAAAGGGGCTAGTTGAGAATGAAGATGAAGAAAGGAGTTACTGTTTAATGAATATAAAGTAGCCATACTGGTGGCCGTTGTACAACACAATACATGTACTTAATTTAATATCCCTGAATTGGACAGTGAAAACTAGTTAATTTGACAAATTTTATTATGTACATTTTATCAAAATAAAAAAAAAATTATTCAAAAAAATATTCAAAATAAAACAAATTATTCAAAATCTCACAAGAGTAGATTGGGAAGTAGGAAAACACAAGAAAAAAAGGCATTAATAAAAAATGAATTAATATATTGGGTTAGTGAAAGACACACAGAAATAAAACAAGAAACTGTGTGATGAGCAGATTAAAAAAAAAAAAGCTGTGGAGAACAAACAGATAAATGTTCAGCCAAAAAAAAAAGGTAAGTAAACTTTAGAGAAGGAGAAAAGATACTAAGGGATGGAAATTGTAAGCTCATTAAATCATTATTTGCACTGTTGACAAATTATAATCATCACATTAAAGTTCATTCATGTAATTCTCCTACTCAAAATCCTTCATACTTTTCCATTGCCCGCTTGTGCATATAGCCACTTTCATTGAATTTTACCTATTATCTATATTTTATTATTTATTTCATCTGTAAACCTCAACCTGGATCTAAATCAGAGGTACAGATAAGACAACTAGTGACATTTAACTTATTGTTTCAAATACTTAAAAATTCAATAGTTAAATATTTCAGAAAAAAGACAGACAATAAAAATATGTATAATTTCATCAATTGATTTTAAGTAAATAAATAAATGAAAAACCAAAAAAGAAAGACATATGAAAGATTGTCAAAGGACAGGAGAAATAAAAGGAAAAGGTTAGCTTTGACTACCCATCTTAGTCTGTAACCCATCTTAAAGTTATCTGTCTGCCCTGATCAAAATGTATTTAAGTAAAACCCGTATTTACAAGTATAATTCATTTAATGTGTTAAAACCTAAGTCACAGAATATGAGGTTAAGTCCTAGACTTAAGAAATATATAGAAAGAACTTTTTACCTGTGGGCTCAACAGGTAGAATTATAAGTGCAAGTTGAGTATCCCTAATGCAAATATCTAAAATCCAAAATGCCTTCAAATCCAAAGTTTTTTGAGCACTGACATGATGTCACAAGTGGAAAATTCCACACCTGACTTCATGTCACAAGTTAGAGTCAAAACACTATAATACAAAAACGTTATATATTATCTTCAGGCTATGTTTATAAGGTTTCATTTATGAAATATAAGTGAACTATTTCCTTCCCTATAATGTATATCTCATCATGTACATACAAAAATCCTAAATCCAAAAAAATACAAAACTGTCATGGTCCCAGGTATCTCAAATAAGGGAAACTCAGTCTGTTTCAAAAAAAAAAGAAAAAAAAAAAAAAAAGATTTTCAGTAATTTTTTTCTGCATTAAATAAGCAACCTCAATACAAGGACAATTTATTAATACGTAACACTTAGTGATACACACTACAATGCATAATAAAACTTATTTATGTGTTGTCAAACAATCTTGGAAAGTAGCCAAAAGGACCAAGAGGGAAATAAGGTATACATATATTTTTTTAAAAATCATGAATTCCTATATAATTTCACACTTTTTTCCTCCATTTTAGAAGTTAAATAACCTTACCTCACAAATATTTGACTAAGTCAGTGATGACACCTTCACTCAGAATATAACAGAGGGACCAAGCAGATGGCATAATGGTTACATCACTGGACCCCCACGTAGTCGACCACAGTTAGAGTCCCAGATGCAGTGGCTTGGCGTGTCTGCATGCATGCCCAAGATCCTGGGAGAAGAATGGAGGAAAAGGATTCGTGGAGGCCATCCTCCCTTGGTGGGGTGATTTCTCATTTTCTGTCTCTCTGTCTCTGTCTGTCTTTCGGTGAGCACACATGCCCTATAGTAAAAATGTCTAAGAAAAAAAAAATCTTAACAAAACAATTTCTGTTTTCAAACTCAGAGTAAATTTCACTTATTTTAAAAATCCTTAGCATTTTGTCTAATTCTCTCACTGAGAGGCAAATTATTTGTCTCTAGCCAGTGTCTGTTTTGAGGCAAATCAACTAACTCAGTGAAGGATCTGAATTAATAGCAAGTTAGAATGGTTACTATCAAAAAGACAAAAAAAAACATGCCAGGAAAGATGCAAAGGACACTGTTGATGAGAATATAAAATTTTTTAATTTATTTATTATAACTTATGATTTACATATAATCATTATATATCTTTGTAGGGTACAGTAGTTTTTTTAATTATGTATATAATGTGTAATAAATTGAGGATATATACATATTCACCACCTTTAACACTTAATATTACATTATGTTGTGCACACTTGAAATTCACTCTACTGCTTATTTGGGGAGTATTTATTGAATTGTCAATGTTCTTTACCATGAAATACAGTCCAAAACAAAAGTGATTAAAAATCAGACTAAAGGTCTCATAAATTAATGAGGATGAATTTTTGAAAGATAATCTGAACATAGCCAATAAAAGAAGAATCTGTAATTTCCAAGTAGTGGACTGTGGGAAATAAGAGTTTATAATCTAAAAAGATCTATGGTATCAGTCATTGGTCCAGTAAAAAACAAGTAAAACTGTACATAAGAGTAGATTAGGAAGACATGGAAAAAGAAAACTTTCATTCATTTACTTTGAGTTCTTATAAGACCACAGTACTGTACTGTGCATAAAGAAATAAGTCCTTGGGGCAAGCAGGTGGTATAGTGGTTAAGATGCTGTACTCCCACATAGCTGACAACAGTTCAAGTCCTGAACCTGGTAGTTTGAAAATCATGCCAGGCACATATCCATGAGTGCCCAAAACATTCTAGAGGAGGATGGAAGAGAAAAGATTGTGGCGTAGCCACCCCTATTTGGGGGTAACTTCTTTCTTTCTCTTTCTCTCTCTCTTGCTGTCTTTCTCTGGCATGAT
>NW_006159565.1:7893739-7923423 GCF_000334495.1 Tupaia belangeri chinensis
TAAAAAAAAAAAAAAAAAACTTAAAGTCTTTGGAAAAAAAACAAAAACAAAATTGGAAAGAGATGTTAAAAAGCACCTCAGTAAAGTCAGTGATTTGGTGATTTAAAGCTTTTACAAAGTCCTTGATTTCAGTCTTTTCTAAATTCATTCCAAAGAAGGACTCTATTACTTATAACACTGTGGACTTTTCCTATTATCTAGGTTTTTACAATGAATAATGATTATAATAATAAATATATAAATGTAAATGAAAGCTGTGGAGAGAACTGTCTACCAAATAATTAGATTTGGACTTAAATCTGCTTATGCACAAAATAGCTAAATCGGAATTTTTATATTTTTAGCTGGCAACTTTTTTAAAAGAATTATTGTATTGAACTTTATTTATTTTATTTGTATTTTATTTATTTAATTTGCCCAGAGAGGGCCAGAGAGAGAGAAAACGCAACCCGCCAGGTCTGGAACTAGGTCATGGTCGGCCACATGGGAGTCCAGCACCCTGAACCACCATGCCACCTGCTGGCCCCTTAGCTGGCAAATTTAACCCACTGACATGCAATGTTATTACAGATATATGAGAACTTATCCCTGTCATTTTATTACTCTTTTTTTCCCCTAAGCATTTTGTGATTTCTTATTTATATTTATCTCCCTTTAGTTTTCCTGGTGAAGTATTTCCACAAGTATTTCCTAAAAACCTGGTTTAGTTTTGGTGAATTATTTCAGCATTTGTTTCTCTGGGGATTATTTTATTTCTCCTTCCAATTTGAAGGATAATCTTGCTGGGTATAGTTCTCTTAGCTGAAATTGGTTTCTTTCAGAGTTTTAAATATGTCTCCCCATTCTTTCTTTGCCTGCATTGTTTCAGTTGAGAGGTTCGATGTTAGTCTAATGAGGTAACCTCTGTAAGTAACTTGGCGGTTCTAAGTTTGGGAAGTTTTCAGTTAATATATCATGAAAGAGTTTCTATTCCTTTACCTGTCTCTTTGTCTTCCAGAATAACTATAATACAGATATTCAGCCATTTATTGATATCCAGGATTTGCCATATTTTGTCCTCATTTTTAATGGCTATTTTTCCATTTTTTTTCAGTTGCTTGAGATAGTCAGTCACTTAATGGTATCTAGGATTTGCAATATGTTGTCCTCATTTTTAATGGTTGTACTTTCATTCTTTTCAGTTGTTTGGAGTAATTCAGAGGTTTTTGCTTCAAGGTTAGAGATTCTTTCTTTTGCATGATCTAACCTGATGTTGATACTATCAAAAAAAAAAAAAAAAAAGTTTCAATTTCCTTCCTCACAGTTTTCTTTTTTGGATAGGTTTTTGCTATAGGGTGCGTGTGCTCACCAGATAGACAGAGAGAGACAGAGAGACAGAAAGCGAGAAATCACCCCCCAGAGGGGATGGTCACGCTGCAATCCCTTCTCCTCCATTCTCTTCTCGGGATCTTGGGTATGCACGCACATGTGCCTGGTGTGAGTTTTAAGCCACCGGGTCCGGGACGCAAACCGCGGTCGACTACGTGGGAGTCCAGCGACATAGCCATTACGCTAACTGCTGGTTCCCCTTCATCACAGTTTTAAATGGAATCAAAAGTTCCATTTGATTCTTTTCATGGTGTCTACTTCTTTATGGAATTCCTCCTTCAAGTCATGGGAGGATTTTCTCCTCTCTTAGAATTAGTTGTCTGTTTCCTCTTGCATCTCACTGAGTTTTGTTATGATAAATATTATGAATTCTTTTTCTGACATTTCTGTGATCTCTAATGTTTATTCACTGTTGGTGAGGAGTTGGTTTTGTTTCTGTTTCTGGAGAGTGGAGATATTTCCTGGTTCTCTCCTACTTTTGGGGATTGGGCTTTGATTTTTAATCATCTGATGATATACTCAGTTCTTCTACTTCTATGGAGTATGTTTCTGTAGCTGTATGTTCTTACACTTCCCTACAATGTGAGTTAGCTCTTTGCCAGTTTCCATTCTTTTTTTTTTTAAAGATTTATTTATTTATTTAGCATTTTTTTTTTAACACAAGTTTTGCCAAAGAAAGAGAGAGAGAGAGACAGTGAGAAAGCAAGCCACCACCAGGTCTGGAGCTGAACCACAGTCAACCATGTGGGAATTCTAGAGCCTTCACCACACTACCTGCTGGCCCTCAGGTTTCCATTCTTTACTGTGGGTGAGAGTGTAGAATCCTCAGTGGGAGCTTTGGGTTCAGGTTTTCAGGCTGAGAGAATCCCTCAGAAATCTCATTGTTTTCAGGTGTTTAGTTCCTGTATACCCAAACCTCTCTGCTCCCAATGTGGCAGGAGAGTGAGCTGGACATGTAAATAGAATGTAAGGCAGTAGGCAGAATAGCATCAGTACAGGCGGGACAGCAGATCCTACCTCTTATCTCACCAGTAGAAATGTAAATTAGTATAGCCATTATGTAAAAGAGTAAGAAGGTTCCTCAAAAAAACTAAAATAGAACTGCTGAATGATCCAGTAATTTCACTACTGGGCATATATCCAAAGGAAAAACAAAAGTAGTATGTCATAAAACTATATTCACTCCAATGTTTATTATAGCACTATTCACACTAGTCAAGGTATAGGATCAACCTAAGTGTCCATCAATATACAAACTAAAAAAATGTGTAGACACACATAATGGAATACTATTCAGCCATTAAAAATTTGAAATCCTGTCATCTGTAATTACATGGACAAGTCTGGAGAATACTGTAAGTGAAACATATATATATACACACACACATATGTGTATATAGTTTTAAGCAGCCAGGTCCGGGACTCAAGCCATGGTCAACTACCTGGGACTCCAGTGACATAACCATTATGCCATCTGCTAGTCCCAACCTCTGAGACATTCTTATTTAATATGCTGACTGGGCTCACCTATGCATAAGACACCATTCCACATGCTAGAGACACAGTGTAACAGGAGAGATAGTGGTTACATCGCCTTTTTAAAAGTTCCAACAATATTGCAACTGACAAAAGAAATAGAACTATTATATAATTGATAATACAAAAGAAGAAATAATTAGAAGCGTGTAATTCCAAAGATTTACTAATAATAGTTGACAAATATGAGCATGAACAATAAGCAAATGATATGTTTAATGGGTTGGGGTTTTTTCTGGCTTATATTTCATTTTGTTTTTGGTAATCCTTTCACATTCTTACCTATCAGAGCAGTAAGCTGAAATAAAAATATGGGACCAGAACCAGTAGATGGCATAGTGGTTATATCACTGGACTCCCACATAGTCAACCACGGTTCAAGTCCTGAACCTGGCAGCTTAAAATTCAGGTGTGTGCGTGCATGTGTGCCCAAAATCCTGAGAGGAGAATGGAGCAGAAGTGATTGTGGCATGGCCATCCCCCCAATGGGTAATTTCTTGCTTTCTGTCTCTCTGTCTCAGTCTCTCTGGTGAGCGCACATGCCCAATAGCAAAAATCTCTCCAAAAACAAACAAAAAAAATTACTATCTACCTCTTCCCTCTTTCCAATCAAACACTGATTTCATATTATTTGGCAATTTTGAATGTCTTTTTGTTTTAGAAAAGTTTAAAATTAACAGTGTTACAAACATATTAAGTCACGCCCCTCTTTTTTATTTAACTTTGTTTTTTTAGTTTTTGCTATAGGGTGCATCCACTCAGGAGAGACAGAGAGAAAGAGATGGAAAGTGAGAAATCACCTCCAAAGAGGGATGGCCACATCACAATCCCTTCTCCTCCAGTCTTTGAGGATTTTGGATACATATGCACACACAGGCCCAAAATGATTTTTAAGCTACAAGGTCTGAGACTCAAACCATGCAGCCAGCCATGTGGGATCCAGTGCCTCAACCTCCACACCACCTACTGGCCCCTAACTTTATACTATAATATGAAAATAAGAAGCACTTAAATAAAAGAAATCTCAACAAAGTAAAAAAATGTTAAAATAATGAGAACTTTTCATATAATTATTAATTTAAGGTCAAATAGCCTTCTAAAAAACATAGTTAATAATTACTAAATTTAAAATTGTATAATGTCCTTGCCCAGTAAATACTGCTTATGTTCCACAAATTAGAATCTAAGAGACAAAAAGTTACAGACTTCTTTTAATACTCAGCTTGAAATCCCATATTTAAAACTAATAATTAAAATTAATCCCATATTATTAAAAATATCAATATCTATTGATCTATATCTATAAGCAATGAATTAAATGTTTAAAAATAAAATATATAACTATAGAGATCTATTATCATTCTTGTGAATGTTTATATTTTTTAAAGCGTATTTATTTATTTCACAGGAGTTGGGAGGAGATTAGTTAACTCGCTTGCCTAATATTTTAACTGAGCACTGAATAAGTAACATCAGAAGAAAGGACATATGAAGGATTTGTATTATGTAACACAATTAGTAAATATTAGCTGTAGAATGAGCTATTCCATTTCCTGAAAAAGGAAGAAGCCAGTCACCAGTTTTATCAATAGATCACAAAAGAGAGAGCAAGTAACATTTCAAATATTAGATGGGAAGAATAAAACATTATTTAATAGAAATACAATTTTTATTACATCACCTAGTTCCCCATTGAGGACTTTCAAGTTAAGAAAAGCATGAGAGAAAAAAATAAAATACACAGAGCAGTTGTACACCAATTACAAAGTTCATATTGGGAAAAATGGATTAAATATAGAGCATCTTGTTAGTGAATCACCATGTCATTGTTATTCAATGTATCTTTTCTGATTTGGGGGGCACATATTTTGGTATATATCTCTGAAAACATATAACCTCAGAGTTCTGCAAAAACCCTACACTACCCTACACTATTACTTGCCGAACCTTCCAACAGAAGCAGTCAATAAAAATGCCAGCCCTCTGTTTAGAGATGAGTAGGCACAACATGGTGTAATGCAGCCTGAGTGTCACATCTGCTTTGTCAACTGTTCTGGCTGTAGTAAGATTCTACCTCTGTTTCAACAGGCCAAATTTGTTAGGAACATCATATAGTGCATCCTTAGAAAATTGACCATCTAAAACAGCAACTAAAAAAGATAACCACTTGCTAATAAAGAGAGGAAGAAAGAAAGAAAGACGGACCCAAACATGAAGAGGCATATGATCATAGGTCAGAGAAGGCCCAGAGCTCTGCTCCTTTGATTTGTAGCACTGTCTTCTTTTCATTATACAACACTACCTTCTCCTTCAATGATATCTTAGGTCAGATGTTCATATCCCAATCAACCTGTCCAATGACCCCATTAGAACTTGAAATAAAGCCACTGCCCCACTTGCCCAAGGTCACACATGTTTCCAGGCAGGATAAGGTCCAAATGAATCCATCTCTTTTCATTCCTAATCCCACATGCTTTACCTTTTCTAGGAAAAGAAAATTTTGTCTAACGTGTAATCACTCAGGTAAATGTGCTTTCTTCAAAAAGACTGACGTCTATTTTGGCTGTTATTCCTCCATAGATTTTGTCCATGGGAATTTCATGCTACTCTTCATTTTCTGGGCCCATAGTACGCTGTATAGTTTCAAAGATCTAAAACCACAACCCGTGAAATCAGCATGTTCCAAAGTCATGTTATAGTCATTTTTCAGTCTCAACTGTCAAGAATCCTAAAAAGTACCCTTTTGGTCAAAGCTTCACATTCATATCATTAACACCAATGAGCATTATTTCTGAGATAAGCATATTAAACATCCATTAAGTCTATTACATTGTTTTTAGAAACTTTTAAGTTTATTTATTAATTCCATGACAGACACACACAAAAAGACAGGAATCTCCAACAGGGTCTTCACACCACAGTATATCCTTAGTCTCAGCTGACCAGGATGATAGACACCTACACATGCAACCAGAGTGCTCAAGGAGGTCCCAGGATGCAAACCCAGAACCATTCCCACACAGGTCAAGTTGCATTACCACTGCTCCACAGACTGTCTCCACTGCCTGTCCCCCATAGAAATGGTTTTCATGTACCTTTTTTAATCCTTAAAACTTCATTTATAGTCTAACGCAATCTAGACTTTCAGCAAATTATAAAGACTTTGAGTAATTTTTGTCATATAATTACATGTAGACATGCCAAACTGTATCTTCTTCTCTAGAATTAGTGAAATGTTTATTTTTCTCTACTTCTCCTAATAAACTGTCTTTCAACTGCATCCAACTGTATCTTTAAAATACTTAAAGAAATTCAATACAAATTAATCTGATTAAAGGAAACTCAAAGAGTCTTGCCATCAAAGCAGCAAAGCCCTAATAACTGTTATTTTAACTATTTTACAGATTTTTTAAATGCACCTGTAAAAAAAGTATTATATTAGATACATGGTATATATTTCAGAACACAAATGTTAATATACTTTCTTAAGCTCAAATTACACTATAGGTTACTAAAAATAATTAAATGATAACCAAGCAGTAAATTCAAATAACAAAATAGCAAAATGTCATCTCTTAACTGAATGCCAGTTATTCATTTCTGTCAACTGTCCTGAAGGTGTCATAAATAAATGAGAGCAGTATCTATATAAGAAATATTTTGAGAAACTTACCATCATTTTGGCTCTTGCCCTTCATTTCCTCTTTCCATGACAGAATAGTGTTCAGGGGAACATAGTCCCTTAAGTATTCTTTGCGTCTCTCCTCTAAGGTCATCTTCAGCAAACGTTCTTGCAAAATAAAAGTAGAATCTCCATTTGTATTTTATGTTTAAGCTCAGGAGGTATTTTATACTTTAAATATTAATTATGTTAAACTAACTAAACACTTAGCACAATCTTGAGGAACACCAAAATGCAAATTCAATGATTCCATATATGAATGTTAAAAGGTATCAAATTAATTCCTTATTAACAAGGAAAAAAAGGAAAGAAATAAGGAAACTCATTTATTCTTTCAATCAGTACCTACTGACAATGTACTACACCCCAGGTGATATGCTTATATACTGCAGGTTAAAGTGATTCTTAACCTTAAGTAGTTCACAGGACAAATGACATAGTGGTTAAGAAACCAAAAAAAAAAAAAAAAAAAAAAAAAAAAAAAAACCTATTTAAATAAAATACAAAAATGCTAAGATAGGTATGTACAGATAGTGAGAGCACAAGAAAGGGAACCACCAAGATAGATATTTACTCAATTCTAAGATGCCCTCAGTGGTAAAAGCACACCTTCAATTTAATAGTAGTTTTCTGAAGAGGGCATACATGTTATTTTAAATAAATATATTGGTTCTAAGATATATTATTATTATCATTATTTTTTTTATTTTTTTTTTTTAGGTTTTTTGCCATAAGGCATGTGAGCTCACTAGAGACAGAGAGAGGGAAAATGAGAAATCACTTCCCAGGAAGGATGACCCCAGGAGGAATCTCAATCCTTTCTCCTCCATTCTACTCTCAGGATTTTGGGCACCCATGCACACATGTCCAGCATGATTTTCAAGCTGCCAGGTCCAGAACTCAAACCATGGTTGTCCATGTGAAAATCTAATACTTTAAACACCACGCCACCTGCTAGTCCCAAGATTAAAATATTTTTGTGAAAATTATGTCTTAGAATTAATAATAGTGGGTGTCATTTATAAAGAACTCACTGTGTGCCAAGTACTTCATATGTATAACCTCACTGAAATAATTTTCCCCAAATTCATAAAATTGATAGTATCCCTATTTCACAGATAAGGAATTGAAACACGGGAGAGTAATATGTCTATAGCCAGAGGGCTTTCAAGTAGTAAATCAAGATTAAAATCGAGATAGATATCTATGTTAGTCAGAGATTATTATGCGTTTTTGTTTGCTTTGCTTTTTTTTTTTTTTTTTTTTTTTTTTTTTTTTTTTTTTTTTTGTGGGGGGGGGACCCCACAGCAAGCTTTTGCTATAGGGTATGGGTACTCACCAGAGAGACATGGAGAGAGAGAAAGTGAAAAATCACCCCCCCCCTCCAGTGGATGACCACACTGCAATCCCTTCTCCATTTCTCCTCTCAGGATTTTGATCACATACACATATGTACCCAGAATGCTTTTCAAGTTGCTGGTCCAAGGTTCAAACAGCATAGTTGGATTGTGTAGGATCCAGCCACCTTAACTTCCACATCAGTTGCTGGCCATAGCCTATGCTATTAACCACAGTATTCTATCAAGTTCTCAGGAAAAGTTCTCCAAGAAAAAGTGTTATGTGTTCATGAAGGACAGGTAGAATTTTGCCATAAAGTAGTTAAAATTAAGGTATTTCAGACTAACAGAATAATGTAAACAGTGATAAGGCGATATGAACAGTTTAATAAGCTGCAAGAGTATCAGGAGGGGAGTAGCTGCAAATGTTTAAAGTAGCTAGAAAAGTAAGGTAAAACAAAACTGTATAGGATTTCTACGCCATGCTGAGCTGTTTAATCTTTTCCTATAAAGTAGATCACTAATATTCAAAGTTGATTATGCATATTCCCAGAAGTACATAAAATGATCCACTAAGACAAAGAAAAATATATAAGAAATTCTATTTATAATTTCTTTGCATCTTAATTTTCTTTAAAGAATGCTTTACCTTCACAGTGAATTCTTTTTCTGTGAATTAAGTATATAAGGAAGCATACCTACTTATTAGATAGCATAGTGAGTTAAAATACGTTTACAGAATGCCTTGACATTTCAATGAGGTGGGTAAGCTTCCTTTAGATTTAAATAATAGCTGCAAAAACACTATGCCACCAGCTTTCCAGTGGGATGAAAGGAAAAAGGTCATGCATCCCATCAGCTTCTTTAATAGTAACTACTGTGCAAGAAAGCCTTAGCTCCTTCCTAGTGGTATACAATATTTAGTACTTTAAAATTCCCAAAATAAATATTCTTACAAAACAGTGAGACAGTCTCCAAATCATGATAACATTTTCCTATAATATTAAGCTTCACACAAAAATAGTTTCGTTTTGGGTAAGAAAAAATTATTTTAATTGCCTTCTTTAATTGTACATTTGCTTCTTCCTTTAGAAAATATTAATTCGGTTATATTTTCCCCATTATTAAAAGAAATAAAATTAAGACATTAAAAAGAATTTTAAATTCCTGTCTGTCACAGTCAATCCTGTAGATATTAAATGAAAGAATCATTATAACATTATTACTTTGGAACACTGTTTTCCTATTATGATGGAAAAATAGTTCTTAAGTGTTCACTATAAATTCATCAATGATTCATGTTACCAAAAACAAGGTCTATGTCTTCCACTATTTTGTCTTCATTATTAACAATAATACAACATTAATATTTCAAAACCATCCATAAAAATGGGTAAAAATGATTTTTCAAGGTTCAGAAGGTAATCCTTGTTGAAAGTGTGTGAAACTAAAGTAATTTTACAATATTTTATATATCAGGCTATTCTCAATGGCACTTGTTTTTGACACCAATATTTTAAGCTCTTAATAGCCATAATCATTAAAGCATAATTAAATAACATATAAGCTAACTTCTCACTATTTTAAACACCATTTTAGTTGTGTTGTTCAGTTATATGTTTAATCTTCCTAGTAATTATTTGGGGTGGAAAACAAAAAAAACCTCATCTCTTTCCTCATGCATTGCTGGAAGTAGGCACTATATAGAAGTTTTGGGGTATTTTTTTCCCCACATTAATTCCCTTTCTGGCAACCATTAGTCTTAATGGTCATAAAAGCTAGCATCTGCAATAAAAAATCTACAGGTTTTAAAGAGTTACTGTCAAGGAAATCAACTTTCAACCTAGTCACCCCTATTTCCTTCTGTAAAGATGAGATTTCAGGGGAAATTTGTATTACCCTCACTGATATACAGGTTTAGTGCATCTTTGCAATGCAAGGACTTTTTGCTACATTTCTGTTAAAAAAAAAAAACTAAAGAATGGAAGGAAAGAGATGTGAATAGCTTGGGAAGGGGAGGTAGACACTAGAGATTCAAGTTTTACATCAGAATGTTATCTGACTCGAGAGAGAGACTGGAGAGGTGGTGTTTGGTTCTGTTTCTTAAAAGAATCAGTGCCACTGTCAATCCAGCCGATTTAGATAAGACTTGATATGCCCAAAATTCAGGAACGGTTCATTCACAGAGTGACATCAGTCACAATCTTACTCTGAGCAACTTCAGACTATGAATGGTGACAGAATATACAGAAACACACTGCTGAAGGAAAAGCCCATTCAGTTCTCTGAAGGCACTTATCTTCACGGACAAGCCACTCTTTTTTGGGTTTCCCCTAGAATTCCCGGTTTCAAAAGTCACACAGCGGAGGAGGTGGCGCGCAGGGGGGGGGGGGGGGGGGGGGGTGTCTTACAAAAGAGGTTAACACCTGGAGATGAGAACACTCTGTCAGCTTGGATGAAAGAAGGAATGAGGGTGCACCGCAGCAGCTGCAGCCAGAGTACCCGCCGGCGGGCACGTGTACGTGGGACACCCCAGCCCGGCATGCTAAAGTCCCAACTGGGGTCCAAAGGAAGTTGTGCCGAGCGAGGGTTCATGCCGCAACCTGGACGAAGGTGGCCCCGCCTGGGGAGAAGGTGACCGGGTGCGGCAGGCGGCAGAGAGGGGCGTGCGCCCACACGTGCGTGAGCTGCAGGTGCCGAGGGCGGCGCATGCACGCCGGGGTGCGCGCGCGTGTGCGCGTGTGTACACACGGACACGGGAGAGAGGCGGCACCGGCCGGGAGGGTTCGAGGCAGGAGCTGGGCGGAGGGCGCCGCGGCACACACGCCTGCCCCCCACCCCCACCCTACCCCCACCCCCCGCACTCCCGGGACTCGACCGGTTGGTTACCTTTCTCCTCTCTCCACACCTTTTTCTTCTTTTTGCTGGGGTACATACTGCCGTGGGGGTGGCTGGCTTTAAGCTGCAAGTTCCCCAGGCTCACGGGCAAACAGGGTGTGTGTGGAGTGGGAGGGGTGGGAGGGGGCACTTGGGAGGGAAAAAGTGAAAGAGGCTTCGCGTCCTGCGCCGCTCGCTGCTCTTCAGTTGCCGCCCTCCTCCCTCAGCCCGCGCTCGGCTCCGGCTCCCACCCGCCTCAGCCCCGCGGTCGCCGCCACAGCAGCACCTCAGAGCCTGTCAACTAGGTCACGCCTCGCGCTAACCTAACACCCGCGCAGGCCCCGCCTCCCAGCTGCTAGGCAGCGCCGCCTCCCATTGGCTGCACCGCCCGCCGCTCTCCGCGTTCTAGTCACCGCGCGCCCCTAGTTCGGCCCCAGGGCGCACGCGCAGGCGCAGGCTCGGGCCAGACGCCGAGGACGTTGGGGAGCTCATGGGGGAGGAGCCAGGGCGCAAGGGGGCTGGAGACTGTCTCGCCGAAGGGGCGGGGCGTAGAGTCCAGGAGTAGCGAGAGGTGGACGCAGCTTCCCGCTGGCTTCGCGGCCCCTCCTCGAGGGACTGTGGGCGTGGCCAGTAGAACCAGGTGCGCCAGGTGACCACGGAGCCTGAAGGCGAAAGCTGCAGAAGGGAATGGAAGATGCGCAAGTAGGAGGAGACCATGGGTCCGCACGAATTGCCCTTGCTCTCTCTTAACTGCCCTGACTGGGCAGATTTTACCAAGTAATCTGAAGCTTTCCTCTTGGCGGGCAAATGAATAAAAGCCAAATAAGTGGAAAGATTGGGAAATGATCCACACTATGTAATGCCTGTATCTTGTAGTAAAAATTACATATTGCATTGGAATTTGGGGAAGTTTGGAAATAGTAAAGGTAGACTAAGTTACTCAAGGGTTTAATTGCCCACTAGATATTGTGGACAACTAAAATGTTATACTGGAAACTGAAGTTTTACATCAAAGCAAATTCAAATGGCTATTAACCAGAACTTGGTCATCTGTATTTTACTCCTCCACCAACTGCTTCAGGTCAAGGCGCTGGTGTAAAAGAGCCGCTTGATTCTGAGTAATACCAATCAGGCGTTTTCTGAAAACCCAGTTCCAGTAAAGTCGACCACAAGAGTCAGGTGATCCAGAATTTAGAAGTGTGGTACGTTCTTTCCCCCAAAGTTATTGTCATTCTAAATATTAGACCATTCTCAAGGTTGATTTAATGGATGTGTTAAATCCACATTTATCTGGCAAATTCAAGTACTCTATTACAGGTGTTCTGTTGGGCAGATACTTAGGAATACATTTTTATAAGAAATGACAGAGAAAAGAATGGGGAAACCCTGTTAAGAATTGTAAAGAAATGTGTTAAGTAATGGAATTCACATAAGGGTGATTAATAACATTGAAAGGTAATATTTTTAATTTGATATTGTCTCTGCTTTTTTTCTTTTAATACACAAATATATTAAAAAGTTATTTGAGGGTCAGCAGGCAGCATGGTAGTAAAGGTACTAGACTCTGACATGGCTGACCATGGTTCAAGTCCTGGACCTGGCAGCTTCAAAAATCATGCAGGGCACATGTGCATGTTTGCCCAAAGAGGAGAAGGGCCACCCCCCTCAAGGGGGGGGGGTGATTTCTCACTTTCCCTATCTCTTTCTCTCTGTCTCTCTCTCTCTCTCTCTCTCTCTGGTGAATACACATGCCCCATGGCCAAAAGTCTTCAAAAAAAAAAATTAATTGGGCATCTGCCTCTTATTGGTTAAGGATACTAGATCCCATGTGGCCAACCACAGTTCGAATCCCAGCTCCAGCAGTTTGGGATTATATACTGAGCACCTGTGTATGCATGCCCCAAATCCCAACAGGATGGAGAAATGGAGGAGAAGGGTATGCAGCATGACAGCACTCCACTGGGGGATTCTTTCTCCCTCCCTCTCTCTGCTCTCTCTTGTTGGTGAGAGTATGCACCATATGGAAATTTAAAAAAAAAAAAAGTATTAAGAAAATTATTGGGGGTTGGCCCCATAGCCCAGAGGTTAAAGAAGTTGGATCCCACATGGCTCACCACAGTTAAAATCTCAGTTCTAGCAGCTTGAAAAATACACCAGAAACACATATATGTATGTCCAAAATCACATCAGGAGGAAGAAATAGAGGAAAAGGGATTCTGGAATAACCAAGCTTTATTGAGGATACTTCCTCCCTCTCTAGCTGTATCTCTCTGCTGAGTGCATGTGTCTCTTGCAATTGAAAAAAAAAATTATTTGCCTGTGACTAACATGCGGCATGGTGGTTAAGGCACTAAACTCCCACATGGCTGACCATGGTTCAAGTTCCAGACTTGCCATGGTTCAAGTTCCAGACTTGGTGACTTGCTCTCTCTCTCTCTCTCTCTCTCTCTCTCTCTCTCTCTCTCTGTCTGTCTCTCTGGTTAAAAATTTTAAATAATAAAACTAAATAATTATTTTCTAAAAATTATTTGGCTGGGAGAAATAAGGAAGGCTTCAATTATAAAGTGAAATTTTATTTGCCAAGATGGCATCAAAAGTGAAGAAGGCAGCTCCCGCCCCTCCCAAAGCTGAAGTTAAAGCAAGGCTTTGAAGGCCAAGAAGGCAATGCTGAAAGATATCCACAGCCACAAAAAAAAAAAAAAGAAAGAAAGAAAGAAAGAAAGAAAGAAAGAAAGAAAGAAAGAAAGAAAGAAAGAAAGAAAAAAGGAAGATTCATACATCACCCAACTTCCAGAGATCCAAGGCTCTGCAACTGCAGAGGCAGCCTAAATATCCTCAGAAGAGCACCCCCAAGAGAAATAAGCTTGCTATCATCACCACTGAGTCTGCCATGAAAATAGAAGACAACACACTTGTGTTCATTGTGGATGTCAAGGCCAACAAACATAGATCAAATAGACTGAAAAAGCTCTATAAGGAGCCAGCAGGTTGCATGGTGATTAGGGGCGCTGGCTTCCCACATGGACAACTGCAGTTCAAGTCCTGGACCTCATAGCCTGCTTTCTTGCTTTCCTTTTTTCTCTCTCTGTCTCTCTCTGGTCAAATTTAATAGTAATCACAACAACAAGAAGTAGAATTAAATAAATAGATAAACCATTCTTTTTAAGAAAAGAATGTTTTTTAAATAATTTTTTTATTTCCTTTTTTTTTAATTTTGATCAAAGAGAGAGAGAAAGAGAAAGGGAGAAAGCAAGCTGCCAAGTCCAGGACTCAAACCATGGTTGGCCATGACACCATCTGCCAGCCCCCTTATTTAAATAAATAAATAAATAAATAAATAAAGCTCTATAATGTTGATGTGGTCAGGGTCCACACTCTAATCAGGCCTGATGGAGAGAAGACGACATATATGTGACTGGCTTCTGATTATGATGCTTTGGATGTTGCCAACAAAATTGGTATCATCTAAACTGAGTACAGTTGGCTAATTCTAAATACGCATTTTTACACTTTAAAAAATAATTAAAAAACAAGGAAGTAACATTTGAGCTAGTAATAAAAATACACACTACTGTTGGCAATGAAAGTAGAAAGGCTTTAATTCAAGGGATGTTACCAAGGTAGAATCAATAAAAATTAGTAATGGGGGAGTCAATGGGTAGTATGATTGTTAAGTTGCTGGACTCTCACATGACCAACCACAGTTCAAGTCCCAGACTAGACAGCTAGAAAATCACACTGGGTGCATGTATGTGCATGTCTGAAATCCCAAGAAGAGAATAGAAAAGGGACTGTGGCATGACCATATCCCTCCCCCTGGGGTATGATCTCTCACTTTTTCTCTCCCTGTCTCTCTCTGGTGAGTGCACATGCCCTATGAAAAAAGAAAAAAAAACTTTTAAAAAAGTAGGTAATGAAATAGATTTTGAGAGGAAAAGATGACAATTTCATGGGATGGTTAAAGAGAAGAATAGCAATATTAATAATATTAGGCAATACCGAAAGAGATGCAAATATTGTGAAAAAGATATTGAGTTCTTATTTAGAAATGCTAAATGTAAGGTGTCTGCAAGAAAGTGCATCCTATTAGCCACTTTCACTTTAACAGGGAAGTTGTTCACAGTCCAGCCTAAAACCAATCCTCTACCTAAATGTTCTTAGGAACATTACACTACTGATTAGCTCGTCTAATGTCAGCTCAAAAAATCTGAACTTTCTTTTTAAATTACTTATTTAATTTTATTTACTATAATTATTATTATTTGACCAGAAAAAGAGAAAGGTAAAGTGAGAAAGCAAGCCACCAGGTCCAAGACTTGAACCTGTGGTCAGCTATGTGGGAGTCCAGCACCTTAACCACCATGCCACCTACTTTCCCCAAGAATTGGAACATTTTTTGTTTTAAGGCACTGGTATTTAAAGGCATTTAGCAGTTAGTATTTTTTTTTAAGAATTATTTTATTATTTATTTATTTATATTTTTATGTGACCAGAGAGTGGCAGAGAGAGAGAGAAAGAGAGAAAGTGAGAAAGCAAGCTGCGAGATCCAGTACTAGAATTGCAGTTAGCCACATGGGAGTCCAGCACCCTTAACCACCACAACACCTGCCAGCCCCACATTTAGTATTAATAACTCTGACAAAAAAAAACTATTATCATTAAAAGGATTAAATATTTAATGTTTCAAAAGTACCTGAAATGTACCATGTACAAAAAGAAACTCTATGCTTCTTTCAGTTTTCTTCATCTCTTTGAATGGATGGAGAAAATTATTTACTTTTCTTACTTTTTATAAGTAAAGTCTCCCAATTCTTTGAATGAGTCCATCAACCCATTCATCTGAACAATCTAGAAATTTAAGTACCATCCCTGTTACTTATTACATTACTCACATAACAAATGTTTGATATATCTGCTCAGTTTTATCTCCTTTATAAGTCTGCAGTCACTCCATTTTCCAGAAGTACAGCAGTAAACTCAATCTGAACTTAACTGGACTACTGCAAAGACTTCCTAACTGACTTTAAAGTCCATTGTTAAATCTCTTCTGTTTCTTTTCTTTTCTTTTTAGTTAGGTTATTGTCATACAGTGCATGCACTCACCAGGGAAAGACAGAAAGTGAGAAATCACCTCCCACAGAGGGGATGGCCACACTGCAATTCCTTCTCCTCCATTCTCCTCTTGGGATTTGGGCATGCATACACATGTGCCAAGCTGATTTTCAAACTGCCAGGTCCAGGATGCAAACTGTGTTTGGCCATATGAGAGTTTAGCACCTTAACCACCATACCACCTGCTACCCCCCTTCTGTTTATTTTCTAAACTGTAGTCACAGTTATCTTGTCAGATGTGAACATGTCATCTCACTATTATAAAGCATTCAGTGACTTTCTGGTGGTTTTGCTTTATTCTGAGTTGTGTTCCCTGAAATTCCTATGTTGAAGCCTTAGCCTCCAACATGATTATATTTGAAGATATGATCTTTAAGAGGTAATTAAGATTAAATGAGGTCACAAAGGTGGCACACTAATCTGATAAGACTATGGCCTTATAAGAAGAAAAAGATATCCCTCTCCCGTGCTCTCTTTTTTTCCCATGCTAGATGGCAGCAATAAGACAGCCATCTGCAAGCTAGGAAGAGGGCCTTCACCAGAACGTGACCATGCTGTCACTCTGATCTCAGACTTCCAAACTTAAGAATATAAGAAAATTGATTTATGTTGGTTATATCACCCAGTCTATGGTATTTTGTTATAGCAGCCTATACTGACTAATACAGTCTTTTTAAAGAAATCACCGGGCCAGATCTGTGGCCTGCTGGTTAAAACTACCAGCTTCCACATAGCTGACCATGCAGCTCAAGGCTTAAAGCCAGTGGTTTAGAAAATAATCCATGTATGTGTGCATGTGTGCCCAAAATTCTGAAGAGAGGAAGAGATGGAGAAGAAAGAATAGCAGCACGATCATTCCCTGTAGTGAGGTGCTTTCTGATCTCTTTATCTTTCTCTGGAAACCACACATCCTCTTCAGAAAATAGAAAATAAAACAATAAATCAGTAAGAATGTATTGTCTATCAACTGCTAATCCGGCCTTATTTTATACTATGCTTCACCCCCAACACTACCCTCCCATTTCTGGTTCTAACCATAGCAACTTACAGAACTTTTCATTTCCTT
This sequence comes from Tupaia belangeri chinensis, assembly GCF_000334495.1. Classification (NCBI taxonomy): domain Eukaryota; kingdom Metazoa; phylum Chordata; class Mammalia; order Scandentia; family Tupaiidae; genus Tupaia; species Tupaia belangeri. Next base: position 7,910,718 of record NW_006159565.1, read on the forward strand.
AAATACATCTTGTCCTCACCACAGGCTTTTCACATGTTTGTCTCTATATCTGAGACATGACTTGTTTAGTTCATCTATTTTCATTCTTGCCGTTTGAACTTAAACACTCTCTTGCAAAGCCTTTCCCGATTGATCACACCTGACTTCCACCCTCAGATTCCCCTTATATGCCTTCAGTACTCTTTTTTTTTCCCTTTAAGTAAAATGGGTAGTTTATTTATTTGTACTTAAATCAGCCAAATTGGTACTTATACTATCATGATGTAGCAAAACACAAAAGATCTTCCTACAGGCATTAGAGAATGAACAAATTAGGAATCATAGTAAAACAGAACCAAAACGCACAGAGGAAATCAATGAAGTATATTATAACTTAGCCATTCACATGAACAACGAATTTTTTGCTTTGTTTTGTTTTAAATTTTGCTATAAGGTGCATGTACTCACCAGAGAGACCGAGAAAGAAAGAGAAAAAGAGAATGCATCCCCACAAAGGAGATAACTACACTACAATCCCTTTTCTTCATTCTCCACTTGGGATTTGGGGCACACATGTACACATGCTGGTGTATTTTTCAAGTTGCTGGGTTCAGAACTCCAACCACACAGTCAACCATGTGGGATCCAGCTGCCTTAACTACCATGCTACTGGTTGGCCCCAACTAAAATTATTTTAATAAGTTAAGTCTCCCAATTTCAGAAAATAGAAGTAATCCTCCATCACATTATCTTTGTATTTTACTTTTTATTCTTGAGGGATCCTGAACATTTCTGAACTAGTATTATATTTACTTATCTATAGCCAGAGACATTATTAAATCATGTTGCCTGTAGTAGGCAAAATGATGGAAATCCTTTTGACTGAACTCCTTATACTCTCCTAACCTCCAAAGTTACAGAGTAGGCATAGTGAAAATCAGGATATCAAGGCAGAACATACCTAGCTCTACAACAAGAAATGTCCTATGAAGAAGAAAGGAATTAAGCCACCACTCAAATTGAAATTAAGTAACATGCCCATCTTCACACATCTTCAGATTACATGTTCATGGAGTAATTTAAGAATAAGACCAGGCCAGGAGGTGACCTGGTGTTTAAGGTGTTAGATCCTACACGGCTGACTCTGTGGTTTGAGTCCTGACCCAGCAGCTTGAAAAACACACTGCCCACATGTACATGCATGCTGAAAATCTAGAGAAAGACAGAGAAGGGATTGCAATATGGCCATTCACCTGAGGGGTGATTTCTCACTTTCCTTCTCTGGCTCTCTGGTTCTCTCTGACAAGCATACATGCCATATAGAAAAAAATCTAAAATAATAATAATATAAAGTGAGAATCCACACAGAGATGTTGACAAAACTAGAAGCACATACAAAAAGAAGCAATTACCTTGGGAAGGCCCTAATCTTAATGTAAGGACTAGAAAAAGAATTAGCAAATGAAGTTATTGATTGCCTCGAAGAGAATTACAATTCATTTCTAGTAGTATTCAAGACATGAATGAAAGAGGGAGAACAAAGATTAAGAAGGAGAAACTGGAGGGACCAGCAGTTAGCGTAACGGCTATGTCGCTGGATTCCCATGTAGCTGACTGCGGTTCGAGGTCCGGACCCGGCAGCTTAAAAGTCACACTGGACACGTGTGCATGCGTGCCCAAGATCCCGAGAGGAGAATGGAGGAGAAGGGATTGCAGCGTGGTCATCCCCCCTGGGGGCTGATTTCTCGCTTTCTGTCTCTCTGTATCTCTCTCTCTCTTTCTGGCAAGCGCATGCCCCCTATAGCAAAAAATACCTCTGAAAGAAAAAAAAGGGGGGGAGAAACTGGATTTATGTATGTATTGGGTCATTGGAAAAATCATGATACATTATTGCACAGAAAAACAGAGAAAATATGGCATGACTTTTCTGACAACCCAATAAATTAGTGGAAGTAAAGACAGGCACTTGGAGGAAACGGTAGAGACAACAATCTGGAAGCAGTGGCTATGGACTATTCTTTTGAGCTGTTTATGGGCTAAGAGGAAAGCAGAGTCAAGGAAAGGTTTTTCTAGAAGTAAAGTAAATATTTAAATTAAGGGAAAAAAAGTGGCAAAAACAGTCTCTCTCTCTCACACACACACACACACACAATAAAACAAAACAAAACAAAACAAAACAAAAAACAAAAGAAAAGAAAGAAATGTTAGGCTGAAATGCCAGAGAATATGGAAGTAAACAGAATAAAGTGAGAGAAGAGTTGAGCTTATATTATAAGCAGAGCGTTTCAACTTTGGGGATAAATTAGAAAAAGAATGAGTAGGTGGAAATTCAAAGACATTTTTAAATGAAAAAGAAGAAATTCAAGGGAACATTACTCAAATGGCTTTAATTTCAGTAAAAGTGGGAGATACGATTATTTGCTGGAAATTGCTGGTAATTCTGGATCCTAATAGGGACTGAAAAAAAGATCATTGGAGTATATTTGATAGATGATATTTGAAACAGTTTAAATAAATTATATATAGGCAATTTTTAAAGAGAGATTTTTGCTATAGGGCACATGTGCTGGCCAGAGGGACAGAAAATAAGAAATCAACCCACAGAGGGTATTGCCGTGCTGCAATCCCTTCCCTTCCATTCTCCTTTGGGGATTTTGGGCATGCATGCACACACACATGCCCAGCACAAGTTTCAAGCCACTGGGTCTGGGACTGGAACCACAGTGGACTTTGTGGAAGTCCAGCACCTTAACCACTATACCACCTGTGGGCCCTATATTTAGGCAAATTTTTGAAGTATAGAAGTTAGTAAACTCTGGGACCAGCAGTTAGCATAATGGCTATGTCGCTGGACTCCCACGTAGTCGACCGCGGTTCGTGTCCCGGACCCGGTGGCTTAAAACTCACGCCGGGCATGTGTGCGTGCGTGCCCAAGATCCTGAGAGGAGAATGGAGGAGAAGGGATTGCGGCGTGACCATCCCCCCTGGGGGGTGATTTCTCGCTTTCTGTCTCTATGTCTCTGTCTGTCTGGCGAGCGCACGCGCCCTTACAGTGAAAATCTCTCCAAAAAAAAAAAAAAAAAAGTTAGTAAACTTTGATTGTGAAATCCCTTGGTGAAAAGAGAAGATATTACAGACAGTAATAGACTCAACAATAGTCCCCAAAATATTCAGGGCTTAATCCTTGAAATCTGTGAATGATACTTTGTATGACAAAAGGAATTTTGCAGATAAAATTAAGGATTTTGCAGTTGGGGATTATCTTGGATTATACTGGTGGGTCCTGAATATAATCACAAATGCCTTGAAGAGGTAGAGGGGGATTAAAATACAGAAGAGAAGGCAATTGATTGCAGAGATTGGAATGATATGGCCATTAATCAAGAAATGTTGGCAGCCACTAGCACCTGGAAAATCCTAGGCACAGAATGGAACTTCCAGAAGAAACTAGCCCTGTGCTTGATTTTAACTCTATAAGAATGGTTTTCGATTTCTGTCCTCCAGAGCTATAAAAGAGTAAAATTCTGGATTATTTAACCCATTAATATGTGGTAATTTGTTACCACAGCAATAGGAAACCAATAAAGGTAGGAAATTTATAAGTTTGCAATACATAATGTCTGTTTCTGAAGTAATTACCTGGACACACTATAAAAGTTAGATATATTTTAGGCATAATTTCTCAACTAGTTCCATTCCTTGGAAATTCTTGTTCCATCCATGTTTTCCCCTAGATAGCCATTTTGATTTCTGGTGGTCACCAGGGTACTCCCTTGCAAAATTCCTATATTGTCTAAAGTAGTAAAGAAAGTGTTGTTAAAAAGTTTTTGTTTGGGGCTGGCAGGCGGCGTGTTGGTTAAGGGCACTGGACTCCCACATGGCCAACCTCAGTTTGAGTCCCAGACCAGGCAGCTTGCTTTCTCACTTCCCCTCTCTCACTCACTCTGTCCCTCTCTGGTCAAATTAAAATAAATAAAAATAAATTTAAAAATTTTTTTTAAAAAAAGGCTGGGACCAGCAGTTGGTATAATGGCTATGTCGTCAGACTCCCATGTAGTTGACCACGGTTGAGTCCTGGACCCGGTGGCTTAAACTCACGCCACGCACATGTGCATGCGTGCCCAAGATCCAGAGAGAAAAATGGAGAAGAATGGTTTGTGGCATGGCCATCCCTCCAGGGGAGTGATTTCTTTCTGTCTCTCTGTCTTTCTGGCAAGCACACACGCCCTATACTAAAAACATCTCCAAAAAATAAAAAAAAAGTCTTCGTTGGTGGGACTAGCAGATGGCATAATGATTATGTTGCTGGACTCCCATGTAGATGACTGTGGTTTGAGTCTTGCACCTGGTGGCTTAAAACTCATGCCAAGTGTATGAGTGTGTGCCCAAAATCCCACGAAGAGAATGGAGGAGAAGGGATTGTGGCATGGCCATCCTCCCTGGGAAGTGATTTCTCACTTTCTGTCTCTCGGTCTCTCCTGCAAACACACACACTCTATCGCAAAAGCCTCTCTTAAAAAAAAAATAAAAAAAAAAAAGTCTTTGTTTGCCTGTGTCCAATGAAACCTAATCAGTACCCAACTTAAATAGCAAGTAAAGATTTTCATCCAGATTGAACAAAGCAGACTTGGTCCCCATGTGTCTTGTTCATCATAGTTCACAGATGTCACATTAAGGGATGATGGAAGGTCAGCTCATGTACATAGTTGTGATTTCACACAAGTGCAGTTTGTGCATCTATCTTTTACATTTTAAAAGTAAATGTAAAAATGTCCAGCAACTTGGAACACAGTTGAACAATAGTGCCAGCATATACAGGTTGGATTTATGGTTCCTTCCTTTTGTGTCAGAGTAACCCCTTCCTATTTCAAACCTACTTCTTATCTCCAGCTAGAGGAATGACACACTAGATATGGCGCCTTCCACATTCTGCTCTCCCAGGATCTGCCTTCTTTATGCTGACTGGAAAAGAACTTCCTAGAACCCCATTGGTCTGAGTAAGAAAATCGTTGCTTAGCAACAGAGTCCTGACCTCCTACCAACCTGAGAAGAGGAAGTGAGTGGGCCAGCTACTTAGTTTTGCCTGTGTTACAGTGAAGAGGAGCTGGTTAGGAGAAGATGAAACCCTTGTCTTTGGTAATAGAGATATTAATTCTTGGGGTCACAATTAAAAGTAAGTTTTTCTGTTCTTAAAGTTCTCTATGAGGGCCTTTTTCTCTTTAAGAGCACTAAGAGCAAATACCAATTAGAAAATCAGAACCAACCTCACTATATTCTCAAATAACGCCATTTCTTGTACAGGTACTTTAAAATATATAGTGAGGATGGATAGTAATGATACTCTTGCTTGGGACAATGCATGTAGAGGCTGTGTGTGTGAGAGAGAATAAATGTATGAGAAAAATGGAATATTATGAAGGTCTATTCATAGTTTTCTTTATTATAAAGAATAGTCCTAAAGTGGGACTTGTAGTTGGCATCATGGCTATGTTGCTGGACTCCCATGTGGTTGACCATGGTTCAAGTCTTGGTCCTGGTGGCTTAAACTCACACCGGGTGCATGTGCATGCATGTCCAAGATCCAGAGAGAAGAATGGAGGAGAAGGGATTGCGGCATGGCCATCCCCCCGGGGGCTAATTTCTTGCTTTCTGTCTCTCTGTCTCTCTCTTTCTGGTGAGCACATGCACCCTGTAGTAAAAATCTCTCCAAAAAAAAAGAGAAAAGGATACTCCTCAAGTAAAGGTTGGGAAAGTGCTATAAATTTATATTTTCTTTAAATATTTACACAATAACAATTTTACTTCCAAAGTTTCAACAGTTTCTAATTAGTTACTATCTGAAAGTGGAAATTATTTTCCAGTCTTGTTTATCTGGCTGTTTCTTGACTTAATTTTTATCCAATCTTCATATAATATATTCACCATGAACTTGATTTAAGGAATATTTATTTGGATTTATCCAGGAATGCAAGGTTGGTTTACTATCTAAAAATTTAATAATGTAGGATATCATATCAATGAAATAAAAAACAAGACCACATGGTCATTTCAATCAATACAGAAAATGTATCTAATAAAATTCAACAATATTTGTGTTGACTGTCACTCAACAAACTAGGTATAGAAGGAAACTTTATCAGCTTGATTAAAGATATCCTTAGAAATCTCACAGCTAAATTTAATGACGAAACACTGGATGATTTCCTGCTAAGATAAGGAATAACATGAAGATATCTCCCTGCCAGTGTTATCCAGTGTTGCTGTTTCTGTTCAGCATTGTACTGGAAGCACAAGCAAATGGGTCAGAAAAATAAATAAAAGATATGAAGATTCAAGAGGAAGAAGTAAAATTATTCACCAAGACATGATTTTATATACAGGAAATCCTAAGGAATCCACTATAAAACTATGAAAACTAATAAGCACATTCATAAGCACATTCATCAAGGTTGTAAGATAAAAGAATAAGGTACAAATTTTAATTCTATTTCTACCCAGTAGCAAAGAGCAAATAAAAATGAAATTTAAAAATAAATTTTATTTATAATAGTATCAAGAAGAATGAAGTACTTAATAATAAATTTTTTTGAGAGATTTTTGCTATAGGGCATGTGCGCTCACCAGAGACACAGACAGAAAGCGAGAAATCACCTTTGGGAAGGGGGAATGGCCACGTCTCAATCCTTTCTCCTCCATTCTCCATTCCAGTGATGTAACCATTATGCCATCTGCTGGCCCAGGAAATCTATTTTTTTTTTTAATGTATAGATTCATACTCTAAACAGTATAAAAATTGTTGAAAGAAGTTTAATAAGATCTTTTTAAATGGAAAGACTGCCATCATTCTTTGACTGGATAACTTAAAATTGAAGAGCAATACTCTTCAAATTGATATACATCTTCAACACAATCTACCAAAATCCCAGCTAACTTTTTTATAGAAACTGATAAACTGACTTCAAAAATTCTTATAGAAATGAAAAAACAAATAGACTAAAAGAACATAGTTGAACTCACTTTCTGATTTCAAAAGCTGTAATGTCATTCCACACCTATTAGGATGACTGTATTTTTTAAAAATATAAAATATCAAGTTTCATCAGGGACATGAAGAAATAGAACTCATGTATATTTCTGGTGGGAATAGAAGATGGTATGGCCACTCTGGAAAATAGTATAAAAGTTCCTTAAAAAATTAAATATTAATTTAAAATGTGTCATTAATTCCACTATTAGGCATATATTCACAAGAAAAGAAAACATATTTGCATACAGAAATATGTGCATGAACGTTTATAGATACATTTTTCATTAAAACTAAAGAGCTTGAAAACAACCCAAATGTCAGTCAGTGGATGAGCATATAAACAAATCAGAAAAAAAAAAATATATATATATAATAGAATACTACTAAGTCATAAAAAAGAAATGAAGAACTGATACATACTACAACTTGGATGAACCACAAAAATGTTATGCTATGTGAAAAAAGTCAGACAAAGGGGATCTGTATTGTGTGGCTCCTGTTATATGAAATATTACATAGGCAAGTCCATAGAAACAGAGAAGAGATAAGTGGTTGCCAAGGGTTGGGGCAGGGAATGGGGCATGACTACTTGATGGATACATAGTGTGCTTCTAGCATATAGAGACGTTTTGAAGCTAGAGAGAAGGCGTGGTTGTACCACATTATGAATGTATTAAATGTCACTGCTGTGCACACATTTTTAAATAGGTGATTGCATATATGTAAATTTCACCTCAATTTTAAAAAAATGGTACAATACTTTGAAAATCAGCCTGGCAGTTTCACAAAAGATTAATCATAGAGTTATCATCTAAGATAGCAGTCTCACTTTCAAGAATATGCCCAAGATAATTGAAAATATATTTCCACACAAAAGCTTGTACCTAAATGGCAGTATTATTTATAATAGCTAAAATGTAGGGGGGAAAAAATGGCCATTCACTGATGAATGGATAAGTAAAATGAGATACATCTATATAATGGGTTTTTAGTCAGCAAAAAAATGAAAAGAAACAAATGGATATACATTGAAAACAAAAAAAAATGTACAATATGGATGACCCTTGAAAATGCTATGATAAGTGAAAGAAGCTAGAATCGATTGCCATGTATCATGTGATTTGACCACATGAAATGTCCAGAGTAGACAAATGCACAGAGACTGAAAGTAGATTGTTGGTTATTCCTGGGTCTAGGAGTTATGGGAAAATTGAGGAGATGGGGGATAAAGGGTTTAGCATTTCTTTGGGGGTAATTAACATGTTCTAAACTTGAATGGGGTGATACTTGCACAAATTTGTGACTATCTTAAAGACCACTGAAGTGTGGGAGAAAAAAGAAATATTTAATGAAAGTTATGTGCCCAAAGTATTGGAGATAGACTAAGATAGATAAGAATATCTAAGAGAATATCAATTCTTTGTCCTCATGGGGCTTAGAGTCTTGCAGGGAAGAGCAAAGTATAAAGTATTGTGGGTATTAAAACAGAAGCATTTACAAGTACTTTTGGATACCATTAGAGAAGAGGTACCTGTGCGTGGAGTCCTCAGAAAGATTTCATAAAGGAAAATAGCATAAACCAAATTCTAAAGATGAATGAGTGCTCACCAAGCAGGCAAGAGAGAACAAGGGCATCACAGGCCAGAGAAATGAAACAAAGAATAGAGGAGCATCATCTATAAATAAGTGTATCAGTTTGCTGTGGTGTAGGATATAAAAACACACAGCAACTGAAGAGGCCGGAGTGGTAGGCAGTGACAGTCTATGAAGTTTGGGTATTATCCTATGAGCAGTGGGGGGTCATTTAAGGTGTATTCATTGCAGAACATGTATAGAATTATGCCGTAGGAAAGTGACTTTGGCAGTAAAGAGTGGGTGGATTCTAGTTGTATAGCCCTGGTAACAATAAAACCAGGAGTCTATTGAATGGTTCACACAAGAAAGATGAGGACTTAAATTATAACAATAATGGTGGGGACCGAGAGGAGTAGATGGATGACAAGGCTAGAGAAAGCATTGTCACAAAAGTCCTGAGTGAAAGAGTGCCAAGAAGAAGGAAATAGCCAATATTAACAAATGTCAGAAAGAATGGGAAGATAAGATAAGGGTCAACAAGTGACCACTGAATTAGTAGCTGGGAAATGTTTACAGGACAGTTTTAGTGGAGAAGCATGACAGAAGAATTGTTTCAGTTTGTAGGAGTGAGTAGGAAAGAAAAAGAAGTGATGATGATTACAGAGCTCTTCCTGGATTATGGCACTTGGAAGGGTCAGACTTGTGTTTTCTATAGATCATTTACAGATTGCAGGTGCATAAGAGACCCACAGAAGCAGTTAGTGGAGGTGGGAGAGTGGGCGCATATTTCAAGTCCCTTTACTGTGCTCTGTAGGTTCCTAAAACTTCAACTATAAAAATGGGCAGAATTTTCCTTGATCACATTGGTGGTACCCGTCTGTTTTCTTGTGCAAACTGTGATATGATCCTGACTAACTACGCTAACTGCTGGTCCCTGAAGTTGCAATTATTACACCAACCATAGTATTGTGTATTTATTTTGCAGATAACTTACATGCATTTACAAGTTTGTTTTTACATGTTTCTTAGGTAGTTAACCTGCAGTACAGTGAAGTTCAAGATCGAGTCATGCTCACTGGCCATCACATGGTTCGAGATGTGAGCTGCAAAAACTGCAATAGCAAACTGGGGTGGATCTATGAGTTTGCCACTGAAGACAGCCAGCGTTATAAGGAAGGCCGTGTGATCCTGGAACGTGCTCTAGTTTGAGAGAGTGAGGGCTTTGAGGAGTATGTACCATGTCATAACTCTTGAAGAAAAAGAGATAAATCCATCTTTTCCCAGGTCTCCTTTACTGAAAAAAATCTACTTACATACACTGTCACCTTAGCATCAGAGTCGGATTCATGAACTGCGGAACAAGAGGTTGTGAGAATCTAAGACGGAACCTTTCTTTCTTTCTTTTTTTAATTTTGTATTTTCCATCCAACAGCAGTGTGTAGAGAGAGTATTCAGATGCCGTTAATTTTTTTCCCCTATGTTTACATCTTAAGGCAGAAAGTCTATCGGCAGCTATATAGTGGGCTATGTAAGGAAAAAATCTGGGCTAGTAGAGTGAAAAGTATGTTTTATGTAAATTTTTGAAAGGAAATATGTCAAGAGCATGTTTTTTAAACTTATTTGAGCTTAATTTTAAAACTTTTTTTAAAAATCCTAATTATTTCATTTGATTTGCTAGCTTCCGAGAGGAGATCCGAATCTGTGTCCAGCGCTAAAGGCTCAGTATTAGCATGGCTTGTGCTGGCCAGTGTGCCATATTCTTGTTGGAGATGAACTGTAGCACCAGAGCCCATTCTTCCTTGTCAGTCTTGACCCAAAGATGTCACCATTCCTAGTTATTTGTCACCACATAATTGGTGTTCATTGGAAACTTTTTCTGAAATGGGGCAGAATTGCTGGGTTGTCTTTTTCCATGTAACAGGCTAGCCCTACAAGACCTAAAATTCATGCATGATATCAACCAGCATTTAAACCCTCCTCCCTTTTTTTTCTTCTTGCCCCTAACCTTTAGTTTTCAAGGCAAAATAGGTCTATTCTTTTTCACTCAATGCACCACCTTCTGAACTCGCATATTGCTCGCTTTTGCTTTTTTTTTTTTTTTTTTTTTTAACCTGATAGCCATTTTACTTTGATTTTACCTATATAAAGGCATTGTGATCCCAGAAACTCGAGGGATTGGAGCAAGAGGATCATGAAGTCAAAGCCAGCCTGAGCCACCTAGCCAGACCTTATCTCTGGAGACAAAAACATATTGAGAGGGTGTGACATAGCTATGTAATTTTATCTGGCCCTATATTTACCTAAGGAAAATTCTTTGAAAGGTTTTTAGATTAGTTTCCCTTTTGTTAAATCTCTAGAATAAAATAGCTGATGATAGGGCTGGCCCTGTAGCTCACTGGTTAAGGGAGCTAGATCTTACATGGCCAGTCACAGTTTGAATCCTGGTCTCTTATGGCTTGCAAAACATGCCAGGTACATGTACACAGGTACCCAAAATTCTGATGAGAAAGAGTAATGAAGGAAAAAGGTTGTGGCATAACTATGCCCCACTGGGGAGTTCTCTCTCACACAAGCATACACACACTCTGGAAAATTTTTAAAAAGCTGATAATGATGGAAAGAATAAACTATCTGTCCCAAAGAGTATGGCCTAGAAAACGTGAGTAAAAGTAATAACACATTTTTTTTCTCTACTTACCCTACCAACCCAGCTGATGATTATTTTAAATAAGTTTTTAAATTTAACTTTATTACTGTTATTATTAATTCACCAGCGAGATAGAGAGAGAGAGAGAAAGTGAGAAAGCACGTCACCAGGTTTAGGATGCAATTGGAGGTAGACCATGTGGGAGTGTCCAATACCACTTGCTGGCCCCCAGCTACTGATTTGAGTGTTAAATGTATAACTAAGGCAGAGAAAGGCATTGCCAAGAGTTCGGACTCTAGATCACTCAGTATCTAAGGTTTCTGCTATTTTCTCTCTCAAGTAGTAACTCCTAACTATCATACACTTCTGTTCAAAACACAAAACAAAATACAGAAAGTTTGTAACACCTCTGTCATGACCCCCATCCAGAAACTCTCTATTACAATTGAAATCTGTACAACTTTGCTTAACAATATCATGCTAAGCAGAAGCCAAAAAGTAATCACCTAGCAATCATATCTAGGTGCCTCTGTGCCTTTCTGGTCCAGAGAGAGGTTACAGAAAGACTGAATCCTGGTCATGTTGCAAAGGAAACAGTCTACGCTGTACAAGCAAGCAATTGCCTACTGCTTTAGAAATGGTCTTGATATTACCAATGTGGTTTTGAATAGCTTATGAAATCAGTAGTACCATTAAGTTATTTTACCTTATAACTCTAAACAGGGAAAGAATATACTTCAAATATCTGGAACATTCTTCCCTAAAGAGAAGCAGGAAAAGAACAGGTGTTGTGTTGGAATTGATGACTACCAGATAAAAGTCTGTTGTGTTGTGTTAGGGACCAGTAAAAAAGTGCACTTCTCTGATGTGAATCATATCTCTCCCTCTCCCCAGCCCCCAGTAACCACCGTTCTATTCTCTACTCCTGTGAGGTTGCTATTTTTAGGTTTTATGTTAAGTCATATTACACAGTATTTGTCTTTCTGTGCCTGGTTTATTTCACTTACCTCAACGTTCTCCATGTTCATCCATGTTGTTGTAACTGACAAAATTTCCTTCTTTTGTATTGTTGAATGATATTTCATTGTGTGTAAATACCGCATTATTAAAATCCTCATCCATTGATGGACACTTATGTTGCTCCATATCTTGGCTATTGTGAATGATGCTACAATGATCAGAAGCATGCAGTTATCTCAACATACTGATATCAAATTTTTTGGATATATACTCAGAAGGGAGGTTGCTAGATCATACATGCTATGGTTTAAATGTCTCTCCAAAATTCATGTTTTGAGATCATAAATTAGTTGTGACAGTCTTAAGAGGGTGACAACTTAATTTAACTTTGGTGTTGAAAGGGGGTTAGGATTAAGGTCATTAGGGTGCAGCCCTCCTGATTGACTTCTGATGGGATTATAAAGAGAGGGAATGAGACTTAGAACAGAGACACACAGATACAGATGCATGCATTCCTG
>NW_006159565.1:7923441-7924531 GCF_000334495.1 Tupaia belangeri chinensis
TCCTGCCCTCCATGATATTGTAATGCAGCTAGAAGATCTCCACTAGATGCAGCCAATGGATCACAAGATTATGAACTGAAAAATCTTCTACTTTTATAATTAGCCAGACAAAGACTTTCTGTTATTAGTAACAGAACAATCTAGAACAATTGGTATTTCTATTTATAGCTTTTTTGAGGAACATCTATACTGTTTTCCATAATAGTTGTACCAAATTATCTTCCCACAAACAATGCACAGTTTCCTTTTTTCCCACATCTTTATCACCAACCTTGTTTTCTTTTTTTTATTTAAATTTATTTGTTTACATTCATTCACTGTACATCATTATAGCATACAAAATGAGATTTTCCATCCAGAGTACACTGTATATTGTCTCAATCAAGCACATAAACATACATGTTATTGTCAGCAAATAATTTTCCATTTCTTGTTTCCTGTATGTTTTGCTCCCCCTCCCCCCCATCCTTGATTCCCTATCTCTTACCCTCAGCCATCTCCCACTATCTTCCCACACTGTCTCTGGTATCTATGTTTACTGTTTATACTGTTTTCCCCCATTTTTTATTGAATTATTAAATATCTTAATTAATCTAAATATTTTCATAGCAAACACAGCTGATATATACATTTCCATGAACACAAGTCTAACTTTAGGCATCCTATAAAGTATCACCTAGCTGGGGCTATATATCTTAACTGCGGTCATCGAATGGATTTTTTCTTTTTCTGAAACTTTTCTTTTTTTTTGTAACTTAATTTACATTCTTTCCCTAAGCATCATCATAGCATACAAAATGTGATTTCCCATCTAGAATATAGTGCATAGTGACTTAATCATGCTTATTATTATCCAAAATTTTCTACCCCTCTTTCTGACCCTCTGTCCTTTCCCACCCTCTTCTCCCACTGTCTCTGGTGTCTACAATTGTCTTCTATTCCTTTTCCACCCACATTGTATTGATCACACAATTTCTTAAATAATCTAACTACTTTCAATGGTAAGTCCATATGGTACTATTAAGAAAACCAGTTTGGGGAACCAGCGGTTAGCGTAATGGCTATGTCGCTGGACTCCCACGTAGTCGAC
>NW_006159565.1:7924920-7927662 GCF_000334495.1 Tupaia belangeri chinensis
TGTTAGCCTGATGGGATGTCCTTTGTAGGTAACTTGATGTTTTTCTCTTATAAATCTTAGTATGTTGTCTTTGTCAGCGGTTTTGGTCAACCTGGCTATAATGTGTCTTGGAGAAGATCTTCTTGGGTTGATTCTATTTGGGGTTTTTTGTATTTCTTGCGACTGGATCTTTGAATGCCTCTCTAGGTTTGGAAAGTTTTCTTGCAGGATTTCATGGAATAGATTATCAATGCCTTTATGGGTCTGTTCACCTTCTGGAATGCCAATTATCCGGATGTTTGGACGTTTGATGGCATCCAGTACTTCTCGCATATTATTCTCAAATTTTTGTGCCATTTTCTCAGTCTTCATGGTGGATTTTTCCAGGCCAGCAATTTTCTCTTCTGCGTCTGAGATTCTATTTTCTGTATGAACTAGTCTGCTTTTAATACTTTCAAGGGAGATTTTGACTTTTTGTATTATAGACTTCATCTCTAATAGTTCCGTTTGAGTCTTTTGTAAACTGTGTAATTCCTCTTTTAGATCTTGCAAGAATTTCCTCACCTCCTGGAACTCGTCAGCTTCTTTCTCCTTTCTCTTTAGTAGTTCATTGTCTCTCTTCTCTTCCATCTCAGTTAGCTTCGCCATTATGAATGTTCTAAATTCTTTATCAGACATTTCCATGATTTGCATTGAACTGCTTGTGGATGAAGAGGAGTTATTCTTTTGTCTTGGAGGAGAGGTATTTTCTTGCTTTCCCATATTTCTTGTGGTCCTGCAGTGATTTCTTGTCATCTGATGGATGGTGTGTTTTTTTTCGAATTCTTGAAGTTCAATCAGAGTGTTCAGGAGTAAGCAGAAAGACGTGATCGGGAATCTCTTTGCTGTTCTGTTGTAATCACAGGTGCAGCAGATTCAGTAGATATTGAGGAATATGTTAACCCTAATAGTATTTCAATGTTTAACTACAGTGCCCTTAGATCTATCTAGAAACACATTGAATGGATATTGAAGAGTGGAGAGAAAAGAAAAAAGAAAATGAAAGAGAGAGAGAGCAACAACGACAAAGAAAGAGGAAAAAAATACAAAAAAATTGTAATTATTGTTTTCCTTAAAAAATAACAACAACAACAACAACAAAGATTTAAAAACCCAAAAAATGGAAGCAGAGAGAGACAAAGGCAGAGGCACAGAGATAGATAGAAGGCCAGAGGGGCTCCCTACCACGCTAGCTTTGTCTGTTGGAGGCTGAATTAACGGTAGGAAATCTTCATTTTTCCTGTCCCCTGCAATGACTAGTTACCAGGAACCATGAGGAATCTTGTTCTGAAGGCCTCAACTCTCCTCTGTTTTCTTTTATCTTTTTGATGATAGCAGTTCGAACAGGTGTGAAGTAATGTATCATTGCAGTTTTAATTTGCATTTCCTTGATAATTAGTGGATTTTGAGTATTTTTTCATGTATCTAGTGGCCATTTGTCTTCTACTGAGAAATGTCTGTTCAATCCATTTGTCTTTTTTATTTTTGAGAGGTTTTTGCTATAGGGCGTGTGTGCTTGCCAGAAAGACAGAGGGAGACAGAGAGACAGAGAGACAGAAAGCAAGAAATCATACCCCCCCCACCCCCCGGGAGATGGCCACACCACAATCCCTCTCCTCCATTCTCCTCTCAGGATCTTGGGCATGCACACACATATGCCTGGCGTGAGTTTAAGCCACCAGGTCTGGGATTCGAACTGCATTCAACTACATGGGAGTACAGTGACATAGCCATTATGCCAACTGCTGGTCCTGCCATTTGTCCATCTTTAATTGGTTGTTTTCCTGCTATTATTTTAGTTTCTCATATATTTTGATTAGTGGTTCCTTATGGAATATATGGTTGCAAATATTTTCTCTGATTTCAGGTTTTGTTTCCTCACTGTTGTTTCCTTTGTTATGCAAAAGGTTTTTTTTTTAGTTTGATGTAGTCTCAATAGTTTATTTTCACTTTTATTAACTGTGCTTTTCAGTCATATCTAAGAAATCATCACCCACACCAATTTTGTAGAGCTTTTCCTCTGTGGTTTCTTCTAATAGCTTTTCAGTTTTAGGTCTTATACTTAAGTCTTTAATGCATTTTGAGTTGATTTTTGCATATTTTATGAGCTAACTATCCAATTTCATTTTTCTGCATGGTTATTCAGTTTTTCCAATGTCATTTATTGAAAATACTCTCCTTTCCCTATTATATGTTCTTGGCACCTTTATCAAAAATCAATTGACTGTGAATGCACAGGCTTATTTCTGAGTTCCTTACTCTGACCCATTGATGGATGTTTTTCTTTTTATGCCAGTACCATGTTGTTTTGATTACCATAACTTTGTAATATGTTTGGAAAACAGGTAGGGTGATGCTTCCGGATTTCTTCTTTTTGCTCAAGATTGCTTTGGCTTCTCAGCTTCTTTTGTGGTTTAAGTTTTTTGCTGTTTTCATTTTACTATTTCTGTAGAAAATAAAACACTGGGAGTCTGATAGAGATTGCATTAAATCTATAGATTGCTTTGAGTAATATGGACACTTTAACAATATTAATCATTCCAATCCTTGATCATGGAATATCATTTTATGTGTGTCAAATTTATTTCATCAATGCCTAATAGTTTTCAGTATACAGATCTGAAAATTGCTATACTAGCCACTTACTCATACTCTTTGGATCCATCCTATGAGATGTATGAGGATGGTGTTTAGCCTAGCGAGAAAAGTTAGGGGAACATATTC
>NW_006159565.1:7927693-7949617 GCF_000334495.1 Tupaia belangeri chinensis
CTGAACCCATCAATGCCCATGCATCAGCTTTATCTTGGCTGCATTGAGAAACAGTTATCCCTGACATGTTCTTTTAGTCATGCCAGGACTCACTTATATTCATTCTACTTCATTTTCCCTGTATAAGGGCTCATATGTCTTTCCTACCACATATGAGGAAGTCTTCAAAGTGTTCATAGAATATGCATATTATGAGAAAACTATACAAAGATTTTAATTTTTTTGCACCAGTAAAAATTTGTACATTAATTCCACTTTGCCACAAACTTTCTGAAGTACCCTCTACGTATATACCCCAAGAATTCTGCCAGTGATAGCCTTCTCCCTGCCCCCAATGAAACCTAAGATACATTCTCTTAAAATTGAAGCTGTTTTCTCAAAGAATTCCAGTAGTTCCTTGATGGCTTATTCAGTGGCTTCTTACTGTTCTTTCCATTTGGCCTCTGTGCACAATTTGACACTTATTTATCATCTTTTTGTTTTCTTCTTGAACTTTGTAGAACCTTCTCCGAAAAAAAAGAGAAGCTGTCTCCCTCAACTCTTCCTTTAATTGCTATACCCAGAGTTCAGTGTTTGGCTCTCCTGTGCTTCATGTTTTATGACTCTAGTGCTTTCTCCCAAGCCCCCTGCTTCATTTATATGTGTGTCTAGATCCCACATCTTCCTCTAAATCTCTAGACTTTAATATCCAGCTATATAATTGTCATTAACAATATGCAAGTGTGCTTAACTCAACATTTTTTCCTCAAAGTTATTTCCTGTCCTGTTAAGATCAAGAGTTAGACCCACTTACAGGTAGGTAGGGTAAGGGGCCCCAAAAGGAAATCACTGTGTGTATTTTTTTTAATTCAATTTTTATTTATAATTACTTTATTTATTTATTTTTGACTTGACCAGAGAAGGACAAAGTGAGAGAGAGAGAGAAGGAGAAAAGAGAGAAAGCAAGCTGCCAGGTCCAGGACTTGAATTGCGTTCAGCCATGTGGAAGTCCAGCGCCTTTAACCACGAGGCCACCTGTTGGCCCCTTGTGTTTTTCTTTTTAATAAAGTCTGTGTTTTTCCTTTATGGTCTGATTAATGTACAATTAATGTACAATATACAGCCCTTTTACATGTCTCCAAGGAATTTATGACTCCTTGCTAATAAGGCAGGAGATAGGGATATTGAACACATAGACATGGTAAAGACTCAAGATGGAGTCACAGTGGCTAAGTTTTCACAATCAAAAGTTTGCTACATTGGGACACAGAACAGCTGAAGCTTCAGGTAATAGTTTCTATTTAGTAACTGTATTCTAGCAAGAAGTATAGAACTATGGTCTGCTGACCCCACAAAGATAATAAATCACTCAGACTACCATGTACCTATTTCTAAAGCCCACTTTCTTGTCAAAGAGCCAGCCCATTGTTCAGACTGCTATATAAAAAACACTCACCTACAGTCCCTCTTTGGCAATCCATTCAGGCCCCCTTCCACTACAGTGGAAGTTTTTTCTCCTTCACTAATAAACTCCACTTTACTCTCCTCTCTATGTCCATGTCTCTAATTGTTCATGACTGTAGGACATGAACCAGCATTGGTATAGGGCCTGATCACCCAGCACTCCTGTGTCACTGTACTTTTTTTCTTGTTAATAGCATCAACTATCCTTCCCTGCTCCTCTAGTTCTCAACCGCAAAACTGTGTGATTATACAGTTACAATTTCCTATATATTATCTAATTCAATGTTTTTATAGACAATAAGACTGAGGCCCAGAGTGGTGAAATTGCCTCCCCAGGGGCATTCTGCAGAGTTTGGTCTGGAACCACAATCTCCTAATCCTTTACATTATTCATTCAATTTATTCATGACCAAATCCTGTCAATTCTAAGCCTTCAGTACTTTTCCCAGCTGTTCATTTTCACTGTCTCAATTTAAAATGTCATTGTGGTATCTTTCAACTCACTATTGAACTTTTAACTCTCTTCTCTCTTATCCACAATATGCTACTGCCAGAAATAAGCCCCAAATCTAACCATGGTTTTCCCCTGTTCAAACACTAACTTTACGCATAATGAAATTCTAGCATGTTATCCAGTAGTCAAAATCCTATGTAATTGGATCCTTCCATTTTGTTTTGGCTACATGCATATTTTATTTCAACTAATTCAAACTATTAGCTATTCAGTCTACTCAGTTTTCTTTTTTTTTTGGAGAGGTTTTTGCTATAGGGCACGTGCGCTCACCAGACAGACAGAGAGAGACAGAGAGATAGAAAGCAGGAAATCACCCCCCAGGGGGGATGGCCACGCCGCAATCCCTTCTCCTCCATTCTCCTCTCGGGATCTTGGGCATGCACGCACACGCGCCCGGCGTGAGTATAAGCCACCGGGTCCGGGACTCGAACCGCAGTCGACTACGTGGGAGTACAGCAACATAGCCATTACGCTAACTGCTGGTCCCCAGTCTACTCAGTTTTAGCTCTCTCACTTCTACATTTTGCTCAGTTTGTTCTGCAAGGACTGCCTGCTGGGATGAACTGTATCTTGTCTTCTTTCCCATCACCACAATAAAGCTACAGCATGACATCTTGCCCATTCTTAAAGTTCATCTCAAATTCTTTCTCAAAATAAACAAAAACAAAAATAAACAACAACAAACTTTCCCAACCCTTCCTCATAGCATATGGTGCCTTTATTGTCCTAGTCCTATCTCCATCACAGTCTCATAATTGAGTTAGTTTTTTACTCCCTCACCAGATTGTCAACTGCCTGAAAGTAAAGACTGTATTTTACTTTCCTTTTTTTTTTTTTTTTTTAATTTTCCAGAGGGTATATGTGGTTGTTGAATATAAGAAGAGAAAGAAAATGAGAAAGCACCCACCCCCTATAAGGGTTGGTCATGCCATAATTTCTTCTTCATTTCTCCCTCTTTTCAGGATTTTGTACACATATACACTTACACCTGGGATGTGTCTTGAACCACTGGCTCTGGGACTCAAACTGCAGTTAGTCATGTGGGATCCAGCACCTTAGTGGTCACATCACTGGCTGCCCCTTATTTGCCTTTTATATTGCCCACAGCTCACTGCAAACTTAACATTTAGTAGATGCTTAAAGTCACTCATAAAATTAAATAATAATTAGTGTCCATGTAATATTTTCCCCCTCAGTGGTTAACTTTTTTTCTTATAATTTTTAAATTTATTTTTATATTACATTTAATCACATGTATCTTTACAGTATATAACATTTCTTTTTCCAGCATGATTACCATGCATATCAGTCAAGACAAAGACATTACTATATACATCATAATAAGTAAATAACTTTTCTCTTTTTAGATTATTATTTTATTTTATTTTTAATTTTTAAACATTCAATTGCTATACATCATTTGACTTGTAAAGAGAATTTACCCAACATGAAATACTTCTCAGACCAGTCCACTTGAAAATACTATACACATTATCATTAACAGGTAATAAACCATTTCTGTGTCCCATTAATGTCATGCCTCTCTATTTTTTCTCCTGATATCCTTCTCTATAGTCTTCCCTTCTTTCCCCCATCCATCATTCTATACTGTCTTCAGTGTCTATAATTATTTTTGTAAATTATGCTTTTATGTCCTCCAATATTTCAATCTCTACTATAGAGTGTAGATAGTTGGTATATATTAAGTGGAGATATACAATATATTTCTTTCTTAGCCTGGCTTGCTCCACTCAGCAATAAATCTTCCACATTTGACCACTTTCTATCAAATGCCAGGGTCTTGTTTTTTTATGGCTGAATAATATTCCATAGAGTATATGTGCCACACTTATTCAGTCCATTCATCTGTTCATGGACATTTAGGTTGGTCCCATTTCTTAGCAATCGTGAATAATGCTGCAATGAACACTGATGTGCAAGCACTTTTCCAACAGAGCATTCTCTTGTCCTGTGGGTACATACCCAGAAGTAGGATTGCTGGATCAAATGTTAGATCTAATTGCAGATCTTTGAGAAACCACATCTTGTTTTCCACGGTGGCTGGACCAACTTACATTCCCTCCAACAGTGTAGGAGAGTTCTCCTTTCATTACAACCCCACCAACACTTAACATTTTTTTGTATTTTTAATCTTCACCATTCTGACAGGGGTTAGGTGGTATCTCATTGCTGTTTTAACCTGCATCTCCCTTTTGATGAGGGATGTTGAGCATTTCCTTATATGCTTTTTGGCTAATGATATGTCTTCCTTAGAGATATTTTTGTTCAGCTAACTTTCTCATCTTTTAATTGAGTTAGTAATTTTTTTCAGGTAAGTTCCCTATGGATTCTGGTTATCAGTCCCTTATTTCAGGCATAATTTACAAAAATATTCTCCCAGTCAGAGGGTTGTCAATTAATACTACTTACTGCATCATTTGCTGTGCAGAAATTTTTAAATCTGATATAGTCCCATTTGTCTTTTTTAGGGATTATTGTCTTTGCTTTGGAAATCTTATTTAAGAAGTCTTTGCCTACCCCAATGGGGGTGGGGAGGATTGTTATAGGTCTATTCAGGCTTTCTAGGTCCTTCTGATTGAATCTTGGTAGATTATATGCATCCAGGAATTTGTTCATCTCCTCCGTGTTCTCTTGTTTGTTTGCATACAGTCACTCATAGTATCCTCTAATGATGTTTTTTATTTCTGTTGTGTTTGTTGTAATGTTGCCTGTTTCATTGCATATTTGATTTATCTGGTTTCTTTCTTTCTTCTTCATCAATCTAACTAATAGTGTGTTGATCTTGTTACTCTTTTCAAAGAAATAGCTTTTGCTTTTATTGATTTTCTGTACGGTTTGTTTATTTTCTATTTCTTTTATTTCTGCTCAAATCTTATGATTTCTTTTTGCTTGACATTTTGTTGTTGTTGGTTTTCCAATTCCCTGAGACATGATGTTAGGTTGTCTATTTGCCATCTTTTCTTCTTTTTCTTATGTGCTCTAATTGCTATGAATTTTCCTCTTATGACTGCTTTTGCCATGTCCCATAGATTGTGAAAACTTGTGTACTCATTATCATTTGTGTCCATGTAATATTAAAATTTGTAAACTATATTCCCAAAACATGTGGAGTAGGTCATGCAAACATTTTTATTTTTATTTATTTTTAAAATTCTTGCCATAGAGCATCAGAGAGAGACAGAAAGAGACAGTGAGATAGAAAGTGAGAAATCACCCCAAAGGGGTGGCCATGCCACAATCCATTCTTCTCCAGTCTCCTGCTGGGATTTTGGGCATGTACATACATACACCTGGCATGATGTTCTAGCCTCTGAGTCAAGAACTTTAACCGCACTTGACCATGTGGGAGCCCAATTATTTACTGTAGTCATCAAGTGTTATTTATATAGTTTATTGGCCAATGAGATATAGTAAGCAAGAAAAATTAGTTTCTTTAAGCCTATCTCTACAAACTTAGAGTGTGCTGCGATTGAAGATAATATTCCCAGATTGGATAAAGTGATGTACACTCTGCAGCTTCCAACATAGAGAGATAAAAACACAAGACAAACACTATAAATATTACCCATGGAAATGAGTAGCGGTATATTTAATGAAAAAGAGATCATTAGGAATGCCTAAGAGACGGAATTAAATTGAAAGAGGCAGTTTTTGTCCAAACTGAATGAGAGAGAACACTGCTAGAAAAGATTGTACTAGTGGGTCAAGAAAAAAGGGAAGGAGCTGTGGGGCAAAAGGAGAGGGTGATTGGTTGGAATAAACAGTAGGAATAGCCTAGCCATTCTGACTCCTACTCCCCTCACCAACACCATTACCACCATATGGCAGAGGAGAGGACAAAACTTCCATCTCTAGTAATGAAAGGCTATGTTACTGGGTTATTAGAATCAACCCTAGCTCCACACACCCCCAAAAAATGGTGCACTAAAAATACACATTTTTTAATGCATCAATGAGTTGAGAAGACAGCAAAGGGCTACCAGATAAAAATCTAAGTAAAAGCTAGAATAGAAGAAGTAAGCACAGAACACCTGAGCAGAGATAGGACCTGCTGCACCCTGCTCCTGGTCCTACACCTCAATGTCATTAGTTTTTGCCCTGAGCCAGACAAGCATAGGCTTTGGTTTTTAATAATCTCATAAGACAAAAGGGATAGATTCCAGTGCCAAGGTGAGGGGTCTATTAGAAGACTTTCTCAACATTAATTGAAGGACCATAAACTGCTATAGTCTTAGAATAAAGGCAAACCAGAAATAAACCCAGCCCTTTCTGATTCCAGGGATTTGCAAGACTTGACAGTAGAGAAAAAAGAAGAAAAGGAAAAGAAAAAAAATATTGACTCATCAGGAAAATCATGATGTATTTTTGCATAGAAACACATAGAAAAAAATATGTCATGACATTTTTGACGACCCAATATATCTTTGAGAAATTGTGGTTATGGGCCAGCTCTCCAGGGTGTGTTTAGTCTGGGTTTATATAACCTGGGTATCCCAAGGCACCCTAAGCCTAAAATGAGATCTACTACTGTCTTCTCCTGGTAGTGTCTCAGGCACTGGCAAAAGTGCCATGCAAGAGGACTGAGAATAGACCCACTTCTAGAAAATAGTGGTAAAAATTGTAATACTTAAATAAAAATAAAATCCCAAAAGCTTATAAAAAGAAAAAAGCATATTATTTAGAAACAGAAAAGCACCAGGTTGACTCAAAGTCATTGGCAACCTTGAGGACAAGTCAATACTAGAGAAATATTTTCTAAGTATTGAAGTGAAAACTATTTTTAACTTAAAATTCTATAATCTGATAAACTATCAGACAAGTGTAATGGCAAAGTAAGACAGTTGCATGAGGGCATATAGGTGGCATAGTGGCTAAGGGGCTGGACTCCCACATAGCCAACCACGGTTCAAATCCTGGACCTGTCGGCTTGAAAGTCAGGCTAAACACGTGTGTACATGTGTTCAAAATCCCAGGAGGAGAATGGAGGAGAAGGGATTGGCACATGGCCATTCCCCTCTTAGGGGTGATTTCTCATTTTCCCTTTCACTGTCTCTGTCTCTCTTTGGCAAGCACACACACCCTATGGCAAAAACCTTTAAAAAAACAGAAAAAAAAAAGGGACCAGCAGACAGCATATGGTTTTGCCAGACTCCCACATAGTCGACCACAATTTTGCCTTGCCTTGGTGGCTTAAACCTCATGCCAGGCATGTGTGCATGCGTGCCCAAGATCCTAAGAGGAGAATGGAGAAGAAGGGATTGTAGCATAGCCATCCCTGCTGGGGGATGGGGTGATTTCTCTGTTTCTGTCTCCTTGGTGAGTGCACACACCCTAAAGGAAAAATCTCTCTTTAAAAAGAAATAGGAAAAAATAAGACAGTTACGTGAGTGGATTCAGAAATGTATCACCCATAAACCCTGAAATAAGGACTGGAAGACACATTCCAGCAATATAAAACGTGAATCTAAGAGGAAGAACAAAAATGGTAGCCAAAAAAATTGAAGACAAGAGCAATCTAAATAAACACTTATTTTAATTTTTAAAAGTAAAACAATCATTAAAATTCATTTTTAAAATCCTTTTCACAGGGACCAGCAGTTAGCGTAATGGCTATGTCGCTGGACTCCCATGTAGTCGACCACGGTTCGTGTCCCAGACCTGGTGGCTTAAAACGCATGCTTGCGTGCCCAAGATCCTGAGAGGAGAATGGAGGAGAAGGGATTGCAGCGTGGCCATCCCCCCTGGGGGGTGATTTCTCGCTTTCTGTCTCTCTGTCTCTCTCTGTTTGTCTGGTGAGTGCACGTGCCCTATAGCAAAAACCTCTACAAAAAAAAAAATCCTTTTCACAATAGCAACAAATATACAATGGTGAGGAATCAATTAGTGAAGGTGCTACAAAACATATATGAGGAATAAAAGTAAATTTTTTCTGAATTTTACACAGAAAAGCTGAATAATTTAAGGCTGTTCATCTGAACAGTATTGCAAATACAACAGGTCTTTGTAAATTGATATGTAAATTCAGTACAATCTTAGTAAAAACTATCAACATATTTCTAAATGAATCTGGCAGGCTTACTCTAAAATTTATCTATAAGAGAAATTATGCTAGAATTCCCTAGGTAAGTTTTTTGGTTTTTGTTTCTTTGTTTGATTTGTTAGATTTTAAGGTTTTTTGCCACAGGGCATGTGCACTTGCTGACAGAGATGAACAGTGGGAGGGAAAGTGAGAAATCCTTCCCAAGGGGAGATGGCAGGTGAGAAATCACCTACCTACACAGCAATCCCTTCTCCTCCATATTCTCCTGAGATTTTGGGCACACATACATATGTGCCTGATTTTCAAACAGCCAGGTCTGGGACTTGAACTGCAATTGGTCATGTGGAAGTTCAAAACCTTAACCACCTCTCCATCAGCTGCCCCCCAAAGGTAAGTTTTAAAAAGAAGGAACACTGAGGAGTGTGTGTGCATGTCTGTGCATGGAGAAGTTCTTGCTCAAACAAATAATTAAATATGTGATTATGAATCTATGGTAATTAGGGTATTGGCAGAATAATAGACAAATAGATCAAGAAAATACAAGAGTTTAAAACAAACCAATGGATTAATAGGAATTTAATATCTGAAAAGAAATTTTTCAATGCATAAGGGAAAGTGTATAATAAATGCTATTGATATACTATCCATTCATTCAGGAAAAAGTGGATTCTATTTCATATCAATCTCTAAACTTAATCCCAGATGTATTTAAAATGTAATTAGTAAAAGCGAAACTATAAAGATAGTTAAAGGAAATACAGGAGACTATATATTCTAATGCTTGGTAAGAAAGCCTTCTAGGATAACACACACACACAGAGAAATGTGAAGAAAAGACTGGTAATTTTGTTTTTCTTTTCTTTTGCTTTTTCTTTTTTTTTGGAGAGGCTTTCACTACAGGGCGCGAGCACTCGCCAGACAGAGAGAGACAGAGAGACAGAAAGCGAGAAATCACCCCCCAGGGAGCATGGACACGCTGCAATCCCTCCTCCTCCATTCTCCTCCCGGGATCTTGGGCACGCACGCACACACGCCCGGTGTGAGTTTTAAGCCACCAGGTCCGGGACGTGAACCGTGGTCGACTACATGGGAGTCCAGCGACATAGCCATTACACTAACTGCTGGTTCCTGGGAAAAGACTGGTAAATTTGAGTGCAATAGAATTTAAGATTTCTACTGGAAAGCAAACCATAAACAGTTAAAAGACTGAATAATATATTTACAACATACGTACAAATAAAAAAAAAAATCCAGAATAAAGAACTACGAAAGATACATTTTTAAAAAGAAAGCCCAATAGAAAGATGGGCTAATGATCTAATAGTCAGTTCCTTGAAGTGGAAGTACAAATATCCTCAAAACTGAAAAAGATAATTAACCATAACAAATAAAATGTATAAAATAAAATGTATACATTATTTATACGTAAGTATATGTATAAACTTAAAAACACACTAAATCTACTTAGCCTATTCCCAAATTTGTAATGCTATAAAACAGTGTGGATAAAAAAATCCTTTAATGAAACTGGGAACGGAGAGGATTGGGAGGTGTTGGATTGGGGGGGGGGGACGGGAATGATAATGCTGCTCTTTGGAAAAATAGCTTGTTTTTAAAGGTTTATTTATTGATTTCTTCAAAGAGGGGGGCACTCCCAGCAGAGTCTTCACCATGATCTGTCCCCAGCCTCAGCCAATCTGGATCACAGGCACAAGAACATGCCTGACATATATAGCGAGGTCCTTGGATCCAAACCTGGGATATCTCTCAGTCCCTCCATCCCCACCACAGGGGTTCAGTTTTGTTACCACTGTACCACTATCTACCCCATTGAAAAGCAGAATATTATATTTATGAACATTAAAAATACAACTGGTGGCATGGTGGTTAAGGCAGCTGGATCCCTCATGGCTGAATGCATGGTCTGAGTCCTGGATCTGGAGGCTAGAAAGACATACCAAGCAGCTGGACTGAGGTGTAAATCATGCTGGGTAAAGTCTCTTCCCAATCTAAATGATGTATAGTGACTTAATGTACAAATAATAATAATAAAATGAATTTATAAAAGTAAGACATACCAAGCATGTATGCATGCGTGCCCAATCTCTCTAGAGGAGAGTGGAGGAGGAGGGATTGCAGTGTGACCCTCCATCTTGCGGGTGCTTTCTTGCTTGCTCTCTCTCTCTCCCTCTTCCTATCTGTATCTATTTCCAGCAAGCACATGTGACATAACAAAAAGTTTAAAAATATATACTTCATTTTTAAGTTGAACTTAATTCAAAATTGTTGCAGTGATGAAACATAACATTTTTAAAAATCAGGAGTTTTTTGATGACAAAAATCACTATCATTATGTATACAAAAAAATTGTCTCTGGGGCTATAAAATTTGATAATTCCAAACCTGAGATTCCTTAATTCTAAGTTTTTAATAGTAACGCCAAAGGCAATTTGGTAGAAACAGAATTAAGTGCTTCCCTCCCAAATCTTACAATCCACAGAATAAAATTCAATATGACTGGGTGCCAGCAGAAGTGACACAGGACGCAAGTCCTGAGGAAGTACAGAAAGGGAGGATCATGAAGGCTGCAAGTACTCAGGGAGACCTAGAAGTAGAATAGCACATTTATTTAATCATTTAACAAATACTTATTAAGAATCTATTATGGGGTCCAGCAGGTGGCAGGATGATTAAGGTGCTGGTTCCGCATAGCTGACTCCACAATTCAAGTCCCAGACCCAGTAGCTTGAAAAAATGCCAGGCATGTGTATGAATACCCCAAATCCTGAGAGAAGCATAGAAGAGAAAGGATACAGAGCAGGAACTGAGGTAGGCCCCAGCCCCCAGCACTGAAACAGAACTGATATACCGGGAAGGATGAATATTTGATTATTAGAAAGGAAAGGCATTCCAAATTAAAGTACCCAAAGTAAAGGACATGGGTGTAAGAATAGGTAGAGTGCACATTGGAGGAGGAGAATAAAACCACTTCAATATGAACAGCTTGTAATGGGAAATAAATTGGTTTGAGAAAAATAAGATCAGATTTAAAGGCTTAAATTGCCCGACAGAAGAAATTAAACATTTCTTAGTACTTAGCTCATGTTAAGCACTTTCACATCATTTAGTTCTCAGAACAACTCCTCCCACTCCCCCACCCACAACTATACAATTCAGAGAAAAACAAAACCAAAAGTTTTTCTTGGTTCAGGGTATGCTGGCCTAGAATGACTAAAATATGATCCAAGATTCTGATCTTGGGAAAGTGATCCCCCTGACAGGGACAGAAAATTACAGAAGAGAAGCTGACTTGTAGAGGAGACACATGAGAAATAATGATTTAATGTGGAGACGTTGGGACTTAAGAGGTGAGGGGAATATACCCAGGCCACCTTGCTGCCTATTTAGTTAAATTTCAGCCACTTCAGTACTGAATGGAGACATTTAAACAAGTAGTTTAAGTGTTTCCACTCTTCATTAAAGTCCTAACTGGAAACTATCAGTTGCAATGTTTGAAAGGCTGAAACTTTGCAACTGAAGTTTCCCTGTGTGTCTCTAAGTTTAAAAGTTGTAATGCCCTATTTTTCCAAGATGAATCACATTGTCCACCCATCCTTAGCAAGGGTTCATACTTCAATTCATGCAATTAATTAATGCATTCGTTATACATTTTAGACAACAAACTCAACTGTGCAAGAATTATCTTTCTTCATTTTTCAATAATGGAATTTAATTTCCATTTAATTTCCATTTCAAGCTGTTGCACTATCTAAACTTCTCTTTAATATCCCTCCAATTCTCTCTTCTCTCCTAGTCCAAGGAATGTTTTCTCATTTTGGAAAGACGGCACAGAGCCCTTACTGTTACACACCAGATATTCTACATTCATTGTACTGTCTAAGTTCAAGTCCTTTCTTTTCCCCATAACCATCAAAGCAAGACATTCTTTTATTTTCATATCTTTTTTTTTTTCTGAAACAACACCAGAATTACAAACACACACACACACACACACACACACACACACACACAAACACACAGAAAAATAATCAGTTAATGTTGCCAGGTAAATCCCACCATATTTTCCTTTTACTGGTCAGGACTAGAAGAATTCATAGGAAGACTGAGTGACCTAAATTTTAGACACAGCACGAGAAAAGGAGTGCAGATGCTGACTGCAACAGGCTGGCAATCAGAAAAGCACCAGTTTCAAATGGACCAATGGAACTGCTGCTTCAGTCGACCAGTCCAAAGAGCACAAGTTTCTATCCTTCATTTGCATACAAGGGCTTAAAGACTTGAGTGGGAATTACTTCTCTACAAAAGCTTATCCCTGAACATACTCAGTCTTTTGAGCAAACCTGTCTTCCAGATGACGTCATCTGTAATGAAACCCTCCTCAACAAACATCATGGGTCATAAATTGACTTTTCTGAATCAGTGAAAATAGTTACAGACACTGGAAACAGTGTGGACAAAAGGTGGGAGAGGGAAAGGATAGAGAGAAGGAAATCAGGGAGAAAAAATAAGAGAGGCAAGACATTTGTAAGACACAGAAATAATTTATTACCTGTTGATGATAATGTGTATAGTATTCTCAACTGGATTGGTCTGAGTAGTGTATTTCATGTTTATTCTCTTTAAAAGTCAAATGATATATAGAAATCAAATGTTTTAAAAAATAACAATCATAAAATGGAATTTAAGGGACCAGCAATTGGCATAATGGCTACGTCGCTGGACTCCCATGTAGTCAACCGCGGTTCAAGTCCCAGACCCAGTGGCTTAAACTCACATCAGGCGCGTGTGCGTGCATGCCTAAGATCCTGGGAGAAGAATGGAGGAGAAGGGATTGCGGCGTGGCCATCCCCCCTGAGGGGTGATTTCTCGCTTTCTTTCTGTCTCTCTCTCTCTCTGTCTTTCTGGCAAGCACATATGCCCTATAGTGAAAACCTCTCCAAAAAAAAAAAAGGAATTTTAAAAAAGAGTAACAACAACAACAACAAAAAAAGAAATTGGCTTTTCTGGTAGCCAGTGACTGATTCCTGGTCTGTTCAGTAACATTTCCACTTGTACTTTGCATTTCTCACAAATTATTTAGCTAATCAAGAATTAATAATAAAAATAGCATTTATTAAGCACTTCTATGCATGAGGTATTATGCCAGGCACATTGCATAAAATAACCAACTACCCCTCGAGGTTGCTGTTAAGCTTTTTACTTACATTTACAAGAGATCATTAGTCTTCTGGAAGGTACATTCTCAGCCATGCTGAGAGTTATCCAGCCTTTCCTCACAAAGTGGAAACTCACAAAAATTCAAATAAATACAGGAGCATTCACTCACAGTTAGCCTAGTTTTTGTAACTTCAGTTGTTATGGAAATTTTGTCATTTTTTTGTACTTGATCAAGTTTAGAAGAGGAGGTTATACCTTTTCAAGGCACTGACACTAAATTATAGATAGTTTCAAAACATTTACTATATTGCTATGTTTATTTATATAATTAAGTCATTAGTCTGTTACCAGTAAGACATCAAAATGTATTTATTGATCAGTTACTATGTTTTCATTGTTTACTATAGTCTTTATTATCAATCTTAATTTCTTTTACATCTATATTTAGATTTTTTAATAATACACAAATAAGGTCTAATAATGTAGGAATAATCATTATAAATGATTATAAATAATTTCTGTTGAGAGAGACATGGAATAGCTCGGACTATGTGTGCAATTCTTGCTGTATTGATGATGTTGTTATTATATAATTGAGATGGGTTTCTAGTGGACCAACCTGGTAATAACTGTATCATCTCAATCCTGCCAGGGATCTGGAAAAGAGAAGAACTGTGTCTCTCAGAATGAGAGGGCTTTAGGGGTGGGGCAGAATTAGAATTTACATTCTTGCCCTTGATATCAAAGAGAACTGGGTATGAAGGAGAATAGCTCCTACGTGATGGAAAGTAAGATAGCGCTTACTCCCACCAGTGCAGTTGGAAAAGTTCTTGGAAAACTATACCAAGAAAAGAAATGAGTCAGGACCTGGGAGAAGGCTGTTAAAATCTTATATCCGGAGATCTGTTGGTGTATACTGGACTGTGTCTACACCTATACTTCTTACTCTTTGGATTTTTTTTTTAAAGATTTTTGCCACAGGGCATGTGTGCTTGCCTGAGGAGGGAGAGAGAGACAAAGGGAGAGAGATAGTGAGAGGGAAAGTGAAAAATCATTCCCTAAGAGGGAAGGCCAAGCTGCAATCCCTTCTCTTCCATTCTCCTCCCAGGATTCTGGGCATGCACATGCACAGATGCCCAGTGTGACTTTTTTAAGTAAGTGGGTATGGAATTTGAACCATAATTGACCATGTGAGTATCTAGACTATGACCACCATGTGACCTACTGGCCCCTTAAATTATTTTTTTTAATGCCACTTTATTTTACAGAAGTAGGAGTAACCAAGACCAGAGGTTTGAAGGGAAAGGTGGTGGCAGCCGAGATCAATCAGAAATAACCAAAGAGAAAGTGAACTTGAGCTGCTGAGCCCAGTGCTTACTAAGTATAGCATCTTCATTTTACTTGAATAAGGGCAGTGCTTTCTCTCCCAGGTGCTCATGTACCTGGGAGGAAAAGCTCTTGCTTTAAAAGGTCTTAGGAAAAGAAGAGACAGGAACTGACATTAATTACTTAGCTGGCCCATATTTAATAAAACACCAAACACCTTATACTTTAATCCATTTCTGTCTTCACATGTACTCTGAGTGGTAGGTACAGTATTGCTATTCTCATTTTAAAGAAAACCAAGGCTCAGTGAGGTTAAAAAAAAGTGATTGAGGGGCTGCAAGTTGCATGGTAGTTAACGCATTGAACTCCCACATGGCTCACTCTACAGTTCAAGTTCTGGACCTGGTGAACTGAAAAAATGTGCCAGGCATATGTGTGCAAGCCCAAAATCCCAAGAAGAGAATGAAGGAGAAGCTATTGCAGCATGGTCATTCACCTTGGGGATGATTTCTCATTTTCCATCTCATCTCTCCCTGTCTCTCTCTGGCAAGCACACATGCTCTATGGCAAAAAAAAAATCTAAAAAAAAAAAATTATAAAATAGTTACTGAAAGTAACGTGGTTAACTAAGAAAGGGGTATTTTTTTCTTTCCTTTTTTTTTTTTTTTTGCCATAACGCTTGTGTACTCACCAAAAAGAGACAGAGACAGGGGGAGATGGAGAAGGCACCCCCCCCCATGGGACATGATCATGCTGAAATCCCTTCTCCATTTCTACATTCTTTCAGTACTGGGGGGTATGCATGCACATGTGCCTGTGCTTTTCAAATTGTGGGTCTGGAACTTGAATGCTCAGTCATCCATGTGGGATCCAGCTCCCTTAACCATCAGGCTATAGGTTGGCCTTGAAATCTTGTTTCTAAACATCATTCTTGGTGATGTCCAATGCTAGGCATCTCACAAATAAAACTAATATAAGAACTTAGAATCCATTTTTATTGGAAATTTCAATAATTTTTAGTTCATATAATAGCACTTGTTGAGATTAAAGAAAGTGAAGAAGAGAACTGTCAAAGTAGTAATCAATAAGTAATGAAGTAGAGATTATTTGGATTTGAAAAGTAGTTATGAATGTGGAGTTAAACTGATTATGGAAGAAACTGGAAATCAGTAGAGGAATTTAGTTTTTATACAACAAGCAGAGGGACTTACAGGTTTTAAAGCATATTTGTGTTTTAATGGCAACAGTATTTAGGGAGAATCATTCTGAGGACAGGTGTAAGTTAGATTAAAATTAGAACAACATGATAAAATATGTTAGGAGGCTAGAATATGAATATATGCACAATATAACAAGGATCCCACTTATAATGTGCGTTCCTCAGAAGACTAGTATCTTCAGCCCTGCCAAAATCCCTTTGAATTTTCTCCAGAGCTTTGTAGTCTATAGCTACACTCTTTTTACTCTTTCTACAATTCACCAGTTTCTGCCCATTCCTGGTTGCTTATATTTAAAAGTATGTCTCTTATTCATGTATTCTCAGTCTGACTTGCTGTCATGACTTAGTCTCCGGCTTTTGGAATGTGTTTACAGGTTGACTTCTTTTTATTTATTATTTTGGAGAGGTTTTTTTGCTATAGGGCGCGTGCACTCGCCAGACAGAGAGAGACAGAGATACAGAAAGCGAGAAATCACCCCCCAGGGGGGATGGCCACGCTGCAATCCCTTCTCCTCCATTCTCCTCTCAGGATCTTGGGCACACATGCACGTGCGCCTGGTGTGAGTTTTAAGCCATTGGGCCTGGGACGCGAACAGCGGTCGACTACATGGGAGTCCAGCAACATAGCCATTACGCTAACTGCTGGTCCCCAGGTTGACTTCTTATAGTTTGTCTCACTTCTGACAGCCTGGATTATTTCTCTAGATTCTGCTGCTACCTGTGTTTTTTCTGCTTTTGAATCATTACAGTTCAGTTCCCAGGGCTTCACTTCTCCAGTGGCTGCCTGTTCTGGAATCTGCTTATCTTTTCCTAGTTCCTGATCTCTTGCACTCACTAGCTGTCCACTTAAATGCTTTGCTAGCCCAGCTCAACCCTTAGATCATTCCAGAAAGAAGAAATGAGGACTGAGCATTGAGAAATACACAATCATTAGGAGAGAGAAAACAAATGAGGAACTCAAGAATAGGGGTTTGAAAGAAGGAGAGCCAGGTTAATGTAAAGCCACAAGTGTACAACACAGAGTCTAAAAAGAAAGGTTGTTAAGCTAAACAGGTATGTCCAGGGAAATCATGTCATTGAGTAAGAACAAAAAAGAGGTTACTACTGACCTTTGAGAAAGCAGTTCTGTATATAAGAAGGTGCAATGCCAGACTTCCAAGTTTTAAAATAGAAAAAAGGGGATTAAGCAGCAGAGGTTGCACAGTACACCAACATTTAGATAATGCTCACTGAATGAGGGCAGCTTGCAGGGGAAGCACGGGTAGTTTGAAGTTGGCTCTTTCATTGCTGTTAGATTCTTGGGCAAAACCAAGAATTTCAAATTTCAAATTTGAAATTTTAATTAAATTTAAACCTGCCTCCCAGGTTGTAAGTAAAGATGTATTTGGGGGCCAGCAGGTGGTGTGGTGGTTAGGATGCTGGGTTCCTACATGGCCTACTGTGGTTGAGTCCTGGACCTGGAGGCTTGCCTTCTCACTTTCTTTCTCTTCTCTTCTCTCTCTCTCTCCTCTCTGGAAATCATGTGTGCCCTACAGCAAATTAAAAAATAATAAAAATGATAAATAAAATTAAACAAATAGTTGTTTTTTTACAAAGATATATTTGACAAGATAGAGGACTAGAATGAATTTTACTTAACTGTTAGCTAAATTGATGACATTTAAATATTCAGACATGATAGGAATTGTACTCCTACTCTAGGCTATGCAGATATTACGGTCAGCCCTGGTATAACAGGGTGAAGATGGAGAGAAATGAATTTTTTTATTGTTCTCATATTTTTATTGTTGTTTCACATTATTTAGTAGAGAAAGTTGGCAAATTTTTTTAAAAAGTAATTAATTTTCTGGGGCTGGCAGGTGGCATGGTGGTTGGCGATACTGGAATCCCACATAGTTGACCATGATTTGAGTCCCAGACCTGGCGACTTGCTTTCTCACTTTCTCTCTCTCTCTCTGTCTCTCTCTGGTCAAATTAAAAATAAATAAATAAATAAATAAATAAATAGAAATAAAATATTTTTTTAAGAAGAAAAAGTAAGTTTGTGGGGACTGGCAGGTGGTGTAGTGTTTAAAGGTGCTGAACTCCCACTTGACTGATGGTGGTTTGAGTCCCAGACCTGGCCCCTTGCTTTATCACTTTCCCCCTCTCTCTCTCTCACTCTCTCTCCTCTCTGACCAAATTTAAATAAATAAATAAAGTTAAGTAAAATAAGTTTTTTTAAAAAAAATAACGTAATTCATTTAAGAAAAAATTAGATATTGGTTAACAAGGGGTGATTAAATGCAATTATAGTTCTTGGAAATGAAGAAGGGTAGAGAGATTCTGTTTAGACAATACCAGGGACAAAAAGAAGGAAATGAGTCCACATTGGGGAAATTAATGGTAAAGCTAGGAGTTAATAAATATTGAATTTGTTTCAAGAAAGTAGATCTGAAAAGAACTATGATCAAAACAATATTTTGGACATTGTTTTCTTCTAATCTTTTCTCAATGTATGCATATATTTTATATGATTTATTTTGACACTATTTATTGGTCTACTTTAACTTGTTTTTTTTTTTTTTTTTTGAGAGGTTTTTGCTATAGGGCACATGCACTCACCCGAAAGACAGAGAGACAGAAAGCAAGAAAGCCCCCCCCCAAGGGGGATGGCCACACCGCCATCCCTTCTCCTTCATTCTCCTCTCAGGATCTTGGGCACGCATACACATGCGCCAGGTGTGAGTTTAAGCCACCAGGTCTGGGACTCGAACTGCAGTTAGCTACATGGGAGTCCAGCGACATAGACATTATGCCAACAGTTGATCCCTTTTATACTTTTTTTTTTGAGATGTCTATTTTAACTTCTGAGAATGGAGTGTGTGTCTGTCTGTGTGTGTGTGTGTGTGTGTGTGTGTGTGTGTGTGTGCACATGTGCATGTTAAGGTTTTTGCCCTAGGGTGTGTGAGCTCACCAGAGAGAGAAACAGAGAAACAGAGAAGGAAAGTGAGAAATCACCTCCAGGGCGGGGATGATCATACTCCAATCCCTTCTCTTCCATTCTCTTCTTGGGACTTTAGGCATCCATGCATATGTGCCTGGCATGATTTTCAAGCAGTGTCCAGGAATCAAACCACAGTTAGTTATGTGAGAGTCCAGTACCTTCACCACCATGCCACCTATTATACCCAAATATAGAGAGTTTTATCTAAGAAGTCCTAGTAGGTTGAAGAAATACAATTGTTTTAGGTATCAATTGCTGGATTAAAAATCCAAAACTTAGTGAATTGAAACAACAATAATGTATTATTCCTCATAATTTTATGGGCTGACTGAGTGGGTTTCTGCTGATCCCTTCTGGATTCACTCATGCAGCTACCATCTGCTAGTGGTCACTGAGACAGCTGGGATGACTGGGCCTCTGTCTCCTAATGATCTAGATTCCTTGGCTTCCTCAGGGCATGGTGGTCTCAGGATATTGTTCCAAGACAGTAAAAGACTGCAAGACTTAAGGACTAGCCTTGGAATTTGAACATTTCTCCTAGTCATACAAATCACAAGGGCAGCTCAGACTCAAGGATTAGGAAAAATAATCATCTCTGGTTGGAAAGACTGGGCAAATTCACATTGCAAAGGGATATAAATGTTGTGAGAGTTATGATTCCATTGAGGCCATTTTTGCAATGATGTACAATAGTCCACCTGTAGGCATCAGCGATTCACATCTTTCCCACACGATTTTCACACTCCCGAGATTCCCCAAGGCTTCTATCGTATCTCAAAGCTTAGACTCCATGATCTACATCAGGTCAAGGTGTTACTGAGGCCCCTTGGGTATTAGTTTCTTGATTCAGACACCTGTAAACTAAAAAGGCAAATTATTCTGCCATTCCTTCACTACCAATGTACTTTGGAGAAACAGAAAAAACACAGTAGACACTGATGTCCAAAAGGAGAATAACAATAGGTCCATGGTAATTTGAAAAAATAGCCACGTGCATGTTGGCAAGTCACTCTACACAAGAGGTAAGCAATGTTCATTCACTAGGGCCTGGTCCACCTCCTCTCTGAGCTCCTGGTTCTGCACCCTGACTTGTCCTTCCTTTTAGATGAGAAATGGTCTATGAGAGTAGCTTTCTAATTTAACTTCCTTCTCATAGAAAGATGGGAGCCCAGAAGCGTCCTTATATTTTGAACTGTTTCAATCTTAGTACAAGTTGGTGGTGTTTCTTTCAACACAACACTTTTAAAAACCTTTTGGTTTTTCTATGAATCTGATGAGATTCATTCTATGCCCCCGGAGTCCCATGGATCCTTATTTTGGAGGCAGTGTGTGCTACACTGCTAGCTTCTTTGTTACTACTTCAAAATTCTTCTGTCTGAATGAGGGTGGGTTGTACATCAAAGCTCTAGAAACATGCGTAAAATGGTATGCTTCACATTATGCAAGTAGATGTGTCCCATAAAATTTTACATGTAAGTCTATGTTTTTTTAAAGAAAATGAAGTTTATATTATTATAGATGCTTTCACTTAACATCAATCTATTGTGAATCTCCTGGTAAAGTTGAAGCAAAAGCAGCATGAGGAGATGGAGGGCACTGGAGTCAGACCCGCATTTGAATCCCACTCTGCCATGTGGCCATGTGACCTTGGGCAAGTTACTTATTCTCGCTTGGTGTCAGTTTTCTCATCAGCATAATTGGAACAGAAATATTCTATGCTTGTTTTCTTGCTGAGTTGTCATGGTGATTGGAGATAAAGTACATAAAGAATCTGGCATATAATAAATTTTAGCTAGGGCTGCGATTCTAGAGCTGAATGAAACTTCAGTCCCCTTTCGAGGCTAACTCCACATCAAATATTTTTTCACTTTTTCCACTCTATTTATTTATTATGATAATTTATCACTATTCTAATGTATTATATGTATTATAAAACATATCCCAAAATAGAAAAAAAAAAACCTCATATTAATATAAGATTTAATGCTTTCTTTTTGTGCCTGGTGTTTTTCACAGAGGGCCCTAGAATTTGTGACAATTTCAACATTCATGAAAGGGGAAGTGATGAAATGGTGGTACAGGTCTCCAGCAATCAACAATGGTTTTCAATTACTAAAAACCTCCTGAAAAGTATTGTGACTAGAAAGATATTGCATGTATCTACTTAATATATATCGACTATCAGCACTTTATGGTAGAGATTGAATTACTGGAGGGCATTAAAGCAGTGAAAATATTTAGCGATGATAAGACAGTGTGGAATGGGGTGGGAGAAGAGAAGAGTATGGAGAAGGATAGCAAGAGAATAGAGAGTCATGACATTAGTGGGATTCAGATATGGTTTATTACCTGTTGATGATGACGTATATAATATTCTCAAATGGACAGGTCTGAGAAGTATTTCATATTGGCTAAAGTCTTTTTATAAGCAAAATGATAGTGATTGAATGCTTAAAAAATAATTAGAATAATAATAACAACCTGGGAAAAATGAAAAGCTATTGGATGATGATGGGGATTTTAATGTCTTTGTATTGACTGATATGAATGGTATTTCTTCTAGAAAAAGAAATGTAATACACTGTAAAGTCATATTTGATTCAATGTAATATAAACAAGATTATGATAATAATAAAAAATAGAAAGAAAGAAAGAAAGAAAGAAAGAAAGAAAGAAAGAAAAGAAAAGAAAAGAAAAGAAAAGAAAAGAAAAGAAAAGAAAAGAAAAGAAAAGGAAGGAAGGAAGGAAGGAAGGAAAGAAAAGAAAAGAAAAGAAAAAGAAAGGAAGGAAGGAAGGAAGGAAGGAAGGAAGGAAGGAAGGAAGGAAGGAAGAAAGAAAAAGAAAGGAAGGAAGGAAGGAAGGAAGGAAGAAGAGTATTGTGACTGAGGGAGCCAGCAGGTGGCGTAGTGGATGAGGCATTGAACTTCCACATGGCCAACCATGGTTTGAGTCCCAGACCTGGTGACTCGCTTTCTCACTTTCTCTCTCTCTCTCTCCATATCTATCTGGTAAGCACACACGCCATATAGCAAATTAATAAAATAATAATAATAAATAAAATGAAATAATTAGAAAAAAGTATTGTGACTGCAGCCAGCAGGTGGCATGATAGTTAAGGTGCTGGATTCCCACATGGCAGTCTCTGGTTCAAGTCTTGGACCCAGTGGCTTTTAAAAAACAATCGGGATATGTGTGTG
>NW_006159565.1:7949697-7952883 GCF_000334495.1 Tupaia belangeri chinensis
CTCTAGTGAGCACACATGCCCTATGTCACAAACCTTAAAAAAAAAAAAAAAAGTA
The DNA here is from genome assembly GCF_000334495.1 of Tupaia belangeri chinensis. Lineage (NCBI taxonomy): Eukaryota > Metazoa > Chordata > Mammalia > Scandentia > Tupaiidae > Tupaia > Tupaia belangeri. The sequence goes on from NW_006159565.1 coordinate 7,949,753, forward strand.
ACATGGGATGTGTTGTTAATAATATGATATTTTCCCCAGTAGCCTATCAAAATGTCATTTTTTTAAAATGTGAAAACCAAAAAGCCTGAAATTTAGAAAAGAAACATGTATTTTAAATAAGTTTCAAAACTCTTTTGAATTGCATACCATCTGCTAGAAATAATGACCAATTACCTTCATCTTCTTTTTATGTTTCAAGTTATCAAATAGTTTATTCCTTCAACTTTACTCTTATACTTCTTCCTGTTTTACTAATTCTTTTATCTACTACACTTGTTCTACCTTTGATAACTGCTTTTAGTCCTATAATTTTCATGTTACTCCTCGTCTACTGACAGTTTGATTTTCTGGTCCAGTGTATAATATAAACCTTATTACATTTAATAGCCATAATTTTCTCCTCTTGCTCAAATACACATGACACTGTGTACTTCTTGTTCAGTGTCTGTACAGTCTGTGCATATTAACTCTAATTTTATTCTGTGTACTTTAAGGAATATAATAATGGGAATCCACCAAATCACATTGCTTTTTCCAGTTTACTTTTTGCTAATGATAATGGAGTTTAAAAGTTACTAGACATGGGGCCAGCAGGTGGTGTAGTGGTTAAGGCACTGGACTCCCACATGACCATTGGCAGTTTGAGTCCTGGGTTCGGCAGCTTGAAACTCATGCCAAGTGTGTGTACATGCATGCCCAAAATCTTGAGAGGAGAATGGAGGAGAAGGGATTGTGGTATGGCCATCCCCTCTGGGGGGGGGTGATTTCTCGCTTTCTCTCTGTGTCTCTGGTGAGCACATGTACCCTGCAGCAATAATCTCTCTAAAAAATAATTACTAGACATTCACTATAACTATAATATTAATCATAGTATCTGACTTCTAATACACAAATATACTTAGACTAAGTAATTTGTTTTGAGAAAAAAGTCATAATTGAGAGAAAAGTCATATAAACAAAGTATTAATAAGTTCTTATATGAAGTCACTAATCATGCTTTATTTATCATAGTCCTTTTAGCTGCTAACTTACATATAGTATTATGTGAAGGCATCCTAAATCCTTTAAGAAGTAGTCTTCATATAATAGTAATATACAGCTAACACTTATTAAACACTGACTATGTATTAACTACTGTGCACAAACATGGATGATCTCATTACCTTATCATACCAAATAAATGAAATATACAAATTCAGGACCAAAATGTAGGACTGTTTGACTTAAAGACCACATGGTGGGCCACGAAACCAACTTGACTCTGATCCCAAGAGTTTATGGCCTCAAAATGACCACTGAAAAAACTTAGAGTAGAAAATTTCATTTGTAATAACATTCTTATTCTAGTATAATAAATTTCATATCCTGAACCTAAGAAGTGATCCCAACATATTTAACTGCATCAGACATGTATAATCTTTAAAAGAATTTTATATGCCTTATTAATGCATTTTTTATCATGCAGTTATTGAACATTTTACTTAGAGTTTGACAGCTATTTTTCTACTTTGACAAAAGGCTAAATATCAAACAACCTAGGACCAGTTTCTATAAGGTCTCACTTGCAAAGTAAACAAAACAGACACAGTTGTGAGGTTGCTGCCAGGTATTAAAGTTCACCAGTGAGGGAAAGAATAAACCTATCAAATTAATAAACACAATGTCAGAGACAACAATAGAAAAATCTGGGGCTAGTAGGTGGTGTGGTGGTTGGGGTGCTGGACTCCGACCCAACTGACTGTGGTTTGAATCCTGGACCTTGTGACTTACTTTCTCACTTACTTTTTATCTCTCTCTGCATGTCTCTCTCTGGTCAAATTAAAATAATAATAATAACAACAAGTTGAATTAAATGAATAATCCTTAAAAAAAGAAAGAAAGAAAGAAAGAAAATTCATGACATGCTCTTAAAATACAAGCTCATGACTTTTTAGAAATATAAAATGCAGGTAACATGGTGCTTAAGGGTACTGGATTTCCACATGGCTGACCACAGTTCTAGTCCCGGACCTGGCTGCTTGATTTCTCACTTTCTCTCTCTCTCTCTCTCTCATACTGTCCCTCTCTGGTCAAATTTAAATAAATAAATAAAGTTAAATTTAAAAAGACTTCTTTAAAAATATATATAAAATGTTAACTATCTCATATTTGCCCTGAGCCAAATTCTTTGGTTTGTAAAAGAAGATTTCCTATAATAATAACATAGAGCTGATATTTATTAAATACTGAATATGTATTAAGTACTTTGTAAATACATGGATAATCTCATTAAATTATCAGAACAAATAAATGAAATATACAAAATTAGGTCTAGAATGTAGAACTGTTTGACTTAAAGACCACATAGTGGACATATTGCCACATTGACTCTGATCACAAGAGTTCATAGTCCCAAAATGATCAATGGACAAACCTGGGATAGAGAATTCCATTTGTGGGACCAGAAGGTGGCATGGTGGTTAAGATGCTAGACACTCCCACATGGCTGATCACAGTTCAAGTCCTGGACCTGGTGGCTTGCTTTCTCACTTTCTCTATGTCTCTCTGTCTCTCTCTGGTCAAATTTAAATGAATGAATAGATTAAATTTTTTTTAAAAAAAGAGAATTCCATTTGTATCACACACATGCATGTTTTATTTCAAGAAATACATAGAGTCATTGTATAGTATATCAACAATAGTTGAAAATTGTCGATTCTAATAATGTAATAAGATTGTCAACCTTAATAACATTGTAAAGCCATTAGGTATTACACTGCCACATAAGTTTTTCAGACTTATTTTCCAAAATATGCAAGTTAAGAAATTTTAGGCACAGGACTAGCCAATGGTGTAATGGTTACATTGTTGGACTACCACATAGTTAACTATGGCTTAAGTATCCTGGACCTGGTGGTTTAAAACTTACACTGGGCACAAGTGCATGCCTGCCCAAAATTCTGAGACTGGAGGAGAAGGGATTGCTATGTGGTTATCCCCCCTGGGGGAGGGTGATATCTCGCTTTCTCTCTCTCTGTCTCTGTCTCCAGTGAGCGCACACGCCCTACAACAAGAACCTCTCAAAAACTTTTTTTCTAGGCAGTATGCAATAATTAAATATACCAATGACTATATATGTATTCTATATAGTG
>NW_006159565.1:7952914-8016702 GCF_000334495.1 Tupaia belangeri chinensis
TATATATAATATATGTATGTATGTATATATTCTTTATTTTTAAAGTCATTAAAAATTGATTCATTGAAAATTATTTACTCAAATGTCAAGGCCTGATGTAATTATACTAGTCTATATTTCTAAAATATTTCTATCATTCAATTATACTAACTTTTAGTATCTCTTTGACATATAGATTGCAAATAAAAGATTGCAAATAGGGAGCTTGAAAATTTTCATGGAAAATATGGAGCATGAGAAACTTCATGAATTTCAGAAATTTTTTTGTATCAAAGTAAACTTAAACTTTATTTTCACTTTTCTATGAACTCTTTGAAATTCCCTAGTATTCCCTCCTGTATGTGTCAATATTCTCTAATAATAAATGGCATTTATTTACATAGATACATTTTAATTAAATTCTAGCTTAGAAAATGTTCCACTCTTGTAATTAGCTCTATTATTTGTGGAACCCTTTCATGTTATTGCCTCAAATTCACGATGCTTGATTAGAGCATCTACATGATCTCTGGTGTCAAGTTATATCTCAAAATAATGGGTGAAAGAATTATTTTTAACACATCGTTAGTAATTCTAAATAGAAATTATTTTTTCACTACTATTATTAGAGTTCTCAAAGTTTTCTAGAAAGTTTTAACAGGAAACCGTATGTAGTGAATTTTTTTTTGTTTATTTCTTCTATAAGCAAGAGAAAGAGAGAGCGAGCGAGCACGCCTGACAGAGTCTCAGTGCTACAATCCACCACTAGCCTTCAGCCAGTCCCAGTTCCTGTGTGTATTCAGGGAAGTCTCTAGACTTCAACTGAGAACCTTCCTGTGTAGGACTGCCTTGCAGAGCATTGTGTTTTATCTCTATGCCACAATCTGACCCTGTACTTACTGAAATTTTAAAATGAAAATGCTTTTAAATTTTACAAAAATGTTCTGTATATTGCAGATATTGAAGCAGAAAAACATAATAAAGGACAAAAAGAAATAAATGTCACCACACAGGTAAATATTTTGCTAAATCATTATATTTTTTTCAGTAAAAAATTTAGGTTAAAGGCACTTTTCATATTTATTTGACATGCTCAGAATTTCTTAAACAGATAATTATTAACTTCTTTTTGTTCCTTCTTTATCTTTTTTTAAGAATCATTTTTATTTATTTTATTTATTTTAATTTGACCATAGAGGACCAGAGAGAGAGAGAATGTGAGAAAGCAAGCTACTGGTCTGGAACTCAAACCACAGTCGGCCATGTGGGAGTCCAACACTTTTAACCACCACACCACCTGCCAGCCCTCCCCACCCCCCAAAAATGTTTAATCCCTATGTGGCTTGGCCATACACCTGGGGGGTGATTTCTGACTTTCCCTTTCTCTGTTTCTCCCTGTTGAGTACATGCACCCTATGACAAAAATCTAAAAAAAAAAAGAAAGAAAGAAAAAAAGAAAAACTTAATAGTATTCATTTATTCAACAAACATTTACTCAGTCCACTAGAGAATAATACTGGTATTAAGCCTTCTCCTAAGTTGTGACCTGCCTTCGGTCTTAAATATTAAGATAAAAATGAGAAAAGACAAGCTTGGCTTATACAGTCACTGATGCTTATTAAACTTTATTAACCTCATGTTGTCTTCAGACAACTTGGAAGTAGGGGTTTCAAATATTCAGTCTATTCTCAATCCATAAACTGGTCTGATTCTGTAAATGTACGTTGTTTCAAGTCACTGCTTTACTTGAAATTCTTCAGTGGCTTCTCATCTTACACAGAGGAAAATCAAAGTCATTACAGTGGCTTGCTTATCAGGCTCTGAGGTCTGCCTCCCTGCTTTTCCCTAACAGCATCTTCTCCTGCTGTTTCCCTGCTCACAGCGTTCTAGCCACATTGGGTTCTGTGGTGTTTCCCAAGCATGCACCTGCCTTTCTGTTCTCTCTGCTTGCAATGTCTTTGTACTCTAATACCCATGTGGCTTCCTTTTCTCACCTCCCTCAGGTCTTTGTTCCAATGTCATCTTTTCAGAGTAGACCTGGACACTCTAAATTTACACTTTCTCTGTCTAAATTTGCAAACCCTATCACAGAACCTACTTATCTCCCTTTTCTACTGTGCTTTTCCTCTCAGAATTATCATCATGTAACAGACAATATTTTGTTGTTTGTCATCACTGTTCTTAGACTAGAATATAAATGCCATGAGAGCAGGGACTTTATTGTTGTTTATCTTTTTATTGCTGGAGGGTGCGTGTACTTGCCAGAGAAAGAGGGAGAGATAGAACTCCCTTCAATGGGACACTATCATGTTGCAATCGTTTTTGTTACTCTCCTCCTTCCCATCAGGATTTTGGGTACATGAGGCTAGTGTGTCTTTCAAGTCATGGAGACCCATGACTGAAGTGTGTCTGGCCAGGTGGGATCTAGTTCCCTGTGCACAGCACAACATAGCTACAAGATAGGGCTGGCCCAAGAGCAGGGATTTTTGTCTGTGTGGTTCACTGCCATCATCTCAGCAACTAGAACAGTGGCTGGCATATAGCAGGCACTCAGTAGATGTTCATGGAACTAATGAATAAGCCTCAAATCCAAATTGGAGGAATTAACTGAGAAAAAGTATTTATATGAATTTAAAATTTCTCTTTACATTGCAACATTTTCTAACCTCCAAATTAAGCTCCTCTTCAATTGCTATAACTACCACACTCTATACTTAGAAGTGGGATTACTATCAGTAGAAATAAAAGTGAATTTTGAATTAGCCCTGTGGCTCAGTGGTTAAATCTCGTGCATCTGGAACTATAGTCTACACAGCCAACCACAGTTCAAATCCTGGCTCTGGCAGGTTGAAAAACATGTGGGGCGAGACCAGAAGATGGTGTAATGGTTATGTCACTGGACTCCCATGTTGCTAACTGCAGTTTGAGTCCCAGACCTGGCAGCTTGAAACTCATTCTGAGAGCAGGTACATGTGTGCCCAAAAATCTCAAGGGGGAAATGAAGAGAAGAGATTACAACATGGCCATTCCCCCCCGGGAATGATTTCTCGCTTTCTGTCTCTCTGTCTCTTTCTGTGTCTCTGGTGAGCACATGCACCCTATAGCAAAAATCTCTCAAAAAGAAAAAAAAAAAAGAAAAGAAAGAAAGAAAGAAAAGAAAAGGAAAAACACATGGGACTTGTGTGCATGTGTACTCAGAATCCTGATAGGATAGAGAAATGGAGGAGAAAAGTTTGCAGTATGACCAGGCCCCACTTGAGGTGTACTTTCTTTCTGTCTCTATTTCTCTGTCTCTCTCTGATACGTGCATACACTTTCTAGCAATTAAATAAAACGAGAGCATAGACCAGCAGATGGTGTAATGGTTGCATTGGTGGACTCCCATGTAGTTGACCGCGATTTGAGTCCTGGACCCAGAGGTTTAAAACTCAGGCCGGGCATGTTTGCGTGCAAGCCCAAAATCCTAAGAGAAGAATGGAGAAGGGATTGCGTTGTGGCCATCCCCACTGGGGGGTAATTTCTTGCTTTCTGCTTTCTGTCTCTGTCTCTCCAGCGAGTACATGTACCCTATCAAAAATCTCTGCAAAAAAAAAAAAGTAAAAGAAAACAAAAGTGAACTTGTTCTGAAATAATATTATAGCTTGTCCTTGGGCAGGAGCAGGTGAAGACTTCCCGAAAGATTCCTCCTCCTCTTTTTTCAGCAAATCATCTAGCTTTCTCCTGTGGGCTCTTGGTATCTTGTGATATGTAGCACCTGCCTGTCTTAATCTGTTTTTGTGCTGCTAGTAGAAATACCTTTGACTGGGTGAATTTAAGAGACTACAGGTTTATCCTGATTTATGGTTCTGATGGCTGGGAAGGCCAAAGGCATCGCAAAATGGCCAAGGATTTTAGCATGCCCAACAGAAGCTCAGAAGTAGAAAGGTACAGAGGAAGAGGCAGCTGTAGGCAGCTCTCTTTTATAGCACCAGGGCTCACAAGAACTAACCCCTTCTCACAAGAACTAGACTCACTGGGTCTTATGGAAACATTAATCTCTTCATGAGAGTGTAGCCTCCATGATGCACTTGCCATAATCCAATCACCCCCCAAACCCGCAGGCCTCACCACCTCCAAACATTAAATTCTAAACCATGAATCTTCAAGGGACAAACCTTCCTCCAAACCATAACACAGCCCAGTAACTCCTGAACACAATCACACTTGATAGGGGGCCCTTACTCCTTTTATTGAACTAATGAATGAATCTCAAATCCAAATCTCGAAAATCCTTTGGACACCCTTATCACCGGAGATCAAGGATGCTAAGACCCATGCGTGTCCTCCCCAAACCCCACATAAGTAGATGATACCTATGGTAAAAATGAGAAAGGACCCCACTCTATTCATGTAGTCACAAAAGAAAACTAAAAATCTACTTGATCAGATCTCAGAATATTGGAAAGTAACAAAAGCCCTATCTTGTGTCAAAGGTAAGGGAGAAATATGCCAAGGTTAGCCTGTTCGTAGACTGTTGATCTCACCCAATTCCATTGGAGTATCTATTTTTTAAAACCTCCTTAGCACCCACCTCATGGAGCAGACTTCAGGAGTGAAAAGACCAAAGGTGACAGTGACTGCATGGCAATATTCCCTTATGTCCGTGGTACACTCAGCCAGGTTTGACTCCCTCAATTCACAGAACTTGCCACATTGTTTCATTACTCAAAGCAATGAACAGGATCTGACCTTCTCCTCTGTACTCCACTGTAGACCTGGCAAAGTCTGGTTATCTTTCATAAACAGATACTTATGAGGAAAACACAAAACAACAACAACAACAAAAAAAAATCACAGAAAACGAAAAAGCACTTACCTAAGTAGATCTGCTCTTTCCTTAGTTTTTTTCTTTCTGGCTTTGCAACTATACAGTTCACAAAAAGAAAATGTTACTTGCTGCTCTATCTCCCAACACACACAAAATAAACACATACATTTAAAAAAAAAAAATGTTTAAAGAGGGCCAGTAGGTAGGGTGGAGGTTAAAGCAACTGAACCCCACATGGCCGACTGTGACTCGAGTCCTGGACACTGTTGCTTGAAAAACACGCCAGGTATGTGTGCATGTGTGCCCAAAACACTGACAGGGAAATAGAGGGGAAGGATTGTGGCGTAATCGTTCCTTCTTTGGGGGTGGGTGGGATTTCTTTCTCTCTCTGTCTTTTTCTCTCTGGCAAGCACATACGCCCCATAAGAAACAAAATAAAGACATTTTGTCTTGTGCTAAGGATATAATGTTTTCAGGAGTTTCAATATCATTTCCTCCAGTATTAAAAAATGATTGTTATCACAGTTAATAGAGCCGCAGGTGGGGCCGGTAGGTGGTGTAGTTAAGGCGCTGCACCCACACTTGGTCAACTGTGGTTGGAGTCCTGGACCTGGTGGCTTGAACAATCACACCAAGTGCATGTGTGTGCATGCCCAAAATCCGAGGAGAAGAATGGAAGAGAAAAGATTGCAGCATGGCCTTTCCTCCTGTGGGGTGATTTCTCCCTTTCCCTCTCACTGTCTCTCTCTGTCTCTCCCCTCTCTGGTGAGTACATGCACCCTATGGCAAAAAAACTTCTGATAAAATAAAAAATAAACCTGCAGGTATTTAATGCACTACTAGGGAGAAACTGAGAACACCCCCCCACCACCACCAAGGGAATAAGTCAAGTGTATGGCTAAGGGGCCATTGAGAACAATGAAATAAAGGGAAAGTACATATGTACATACAGATATATATATATATATTATATATATATATATGAATCTAGAAATGGAAAATTATCAATGATGACATGTACAATTAAGCCACCATAAGTATATTCTGGATGGGAAATCACATTGTGTATGTTGTGACGATGCTCAATGAATGAATGTAAATTAATTAATTTTTAAAAATTTAATAAAGAACAATGAAAACAAAAAGGAAAAAGTAGTTTACTATAATAGTGTTCAGACTCTTCTTCCTGCTCCCACACGTAACACTGTGCAATCTCTTCCTCACGTGTCAGCCGGAGTAGTCTTTCTTTCTATCAAGTACACTAGAGTGTCTTTTAAAACCCTCCAATGTCTTCCTCTCACCCTTCAAATAAAATGCCAACTCCATTCCATGTCCCCGTATAAGACAACTCCCTACTTCTCTCTCTGTCTTCCTCTTTTACAATTCTCCCATTAGCTCACATTTCTTCAGCCCCTTGGGCTTTATATCCATTCCTGGAACATACAAGTTTATTCCCACGTTAGGGATCAGTACTTGCTGTTCCTTCTGCCCAGAATGCTCTGTCTCTATGCGAGACTGCCTTCCTGTCATTAAATGTTTGGCTCCAAAGTCATCTTTTCAGTAAAACTTTTCTTGGGTACTCGATCTAAATTAGTTGTTGTATCAACCCCTGTCCTCCCTGCATTTCATTCTGTACATTACCTTGTTTCCTTTTTTTCCTTTTTTTTTTTTTTGATAGTTACAATGATCTTGTTTTATTTTTCTTCCTTGTATGTGTTAATAACTGATATTAACTTGTTCATTTATTTGTTTACTGGTTGTTGAAACATTCTTACTTTCTACAATATCTCCGATTCCTGGTAAAACCTAGCATAAATATCTTGAATGAATGAACAGTGCTTTCTGTCTAGCTCTTAAAGAACAAAGTTGCTTCATTACCTGATTATTTCACACCTGCTGCCTCCTGAAACTCCGCTGAGGAGGCTATTAAAGTCCCAACATTAGTCATTTTGTTGTTGCTAATGTGCTATTAAAGACTGAGCATAGGATCTGGGGGCTTACATATTTACTACCAACTACATCTCAGGCAGCATCGGGGGCCTAGGGTATAGTGAAATTGCTGTTCAGTGTCTTCAAACAAAATTAATCTAGCAAACCTGTGGCATAAGGATGATTCTTGACTTATAATGAGGTTATACCCCAAGAAACCCATCATACAATTAAAATGCATTTAATACACCTAACCTACCAAACTTCAGAGCTTAGACCAGTCTGCCTTAAACATGTTCTGGAAAATTACATTATTCTACAGTTGGGCAAAATCATCTACGAGAAAGACTATTTTACAATAAAGTGTTGTTATTTATTGACTACTGTACCAAAAGTGAAAAACAGAATGCAGTCATTATTTTAAGCCAGAATCATTGTTAGTATTTTTAAAAAATGAAACAAACAGCAGCCCACATCATCGTAAAGTTGAAAAATCTTAAATTGAGCTTTTTAAAGTCAGGGACTACCTGTGTAAAGAAATTCTACTAATAAAAAAGTTTTTAGATGTTCTGCTTAAGAGATAGGAAAAACTATATTTTTTTAAAAAAAAGGTAATATTTACCAATTTCTCAGGTTTAAGACATGTTGGTTCACTGACTGAGCAAGTTAAATAGCCAGAGCTAAGTTCTAATAGTTTAGAATATGAAACAAAACATTTACTTATATAGAAAACATGTATAGTCATCACAGTAGTCATAGTCAATATTTGTGTGCTTACTCTGCCAAGCCTCTTCACAGGCATTAATTTGATCTTCCCAAAAACCTAAAGGGGCAATACTGTTACCCCTGTTTCACAGAGGGATAAACCGAGTTGCAGAGTAGTTATTAACTTTCTCACAGTTAGACACAGGAAATAAGCAGTGAATATAAAATACCATGAAGGGGGCCAGCAGCTGGCCTACTGTGCAATTCAAGTTCCAGACCCTGTGGCCTGAAAAACATGCTGGGCATGTGTGTGTGTGCCTAAAATCCTGACAGGGGAATGGAGGAAGAGACTGTGGCAAGGCCGTCCCTCCTGGCGGAGTGTGGGGGTGGGATGATTTCTTACTTTCTTTGTCTCTCTCCAGTGAACACACAGGTTCTATGGCTGAGGGAAAAAAAAAAAAAAAAAAAACACATGAAGGGAAAGTAAATAAAACTTAAAATCTGTTAACACATTTATTTTTGGGTATGAGCAGTTAGGATGGATGATTGTGCATAAGATATATGTTCATATGTTAACAAGTACTCAAAGTTTCTTGTATTTAAAAAGAAAAATCGTGTGTTGTTTTCAAAATTAAACTAGCTAATTATCATTCAAACAAAACAGTGTAAAAACCATTAAGTCAAATGTCTAGCTTTAAAACTGAGTTATTCTTTTTTTTTTTTTTTTTGGAAAGATTTTTGCCTTCAGGGGAGGACAGTGTTGGGCAAAAGGGGAAGACAGACAGAGGGAAAGTGAGACATTCCAGGGGGGATGGCCACATCACAATCCCTTCTCCTCCATTCTCCTCCTGGGATCTTGGGCACACACATACAAACACCCAGTGTGAATTTCAAACCACTAGGTACAGGACTTCAAATAGGACCCCCAAGTGGGAGTCCAGCAACATAACCACTACACCCTCTGCTGGCCCCTGACTTATTCTTTTTAACTAGAAACTATTAGAAAGGTTTTATGCACCCCAATACTGTTTTTGTATGTATATTTTTATGTTTTTACCTTCAGGCAAAATACCCCTACGACTGGGTCCTACTTTGGGAATATCTCTTAGTGCAAAAAGCATGACTTAGCCACAAATAAATTAAGATTAAATGTACAGTGAAATAAATTCAAAACCTCTTTCCTCTAATCATTTAGTTTATCTTGTGAGAGGATATTCTTCCCTTTCCTGCACTTTAATGAAACAAGGGATTTCCCTAAAATAAAATTTTTCTTTTTCTTTACTTTTTTTTTTTTTTTAGGAGAGATTTTTGCTATACGGCACATATGCTCACCGGAAAAACAGAGAGACAAAAAAAAAAAAAAAAAAAGAGAGAGAGAGAAAAGAGAGAGAGAAAGAAAGAGAGAGAAATCACCCCCTCAGGAAGTATGGCCACGCTGCAATCCCTTCTCCTCCATTCTCTTTCTGGGATCTTGGGCATGCATGTACACATACTAGGCAAGAGTTTTAAGCCGCCAGGTCCAGGACTCAAACTGAGATCAACTATGTGGAAGTCCAGCAACATAATTATTATGCTATCTGCTGGTTCCAAAATAAAATTGTTAAAAATCCATACATTATGCTCTCCTCTACTCAAGGTACTCTAAATGAGAAATATACTAAAAAGTTTACAAAGCATCTATAATTAATTGAGTACATAAAGCATGAAATATATAATGCAAAATGCTGTCAGATTTAGAGATTGTAGAGCACTGAGCTACTGACTTAGGCAAGACGGAAAGAAATCACGAGTTCAGAGAAAGGGAGATCACGACAGGCCACATCAGGATAAAATCAGGGGCTCTTGGCGACAAGGAGTTTGGCTTAGGCCTTGGAATATGGAGTAATAATTCTGAGAGAACAAAAAAAGTGTGATGAAAACTATATAACCAAGAGCAAGGAAGTAGGAAAGAACTCATTGTATTTGAAGAACAGTGAGTAGAAGAGTTTGACTATCAAGAATATTCACGTACATGCAGAAACAGTAAGAAATAAGGTCACCATGACATTTTTAGGCCAGATGGTGAAGAATCTTAGATTTTGTGCAAGGGAGTTTGATTTTATCCTCTGTCACTAAGGACTGAGGGCTTCTGGGTTAGAAAGTGATATACTCAAAGGAATATTTTAGAATAACTCACCCATCATGGATCTTCAAGAAGCAGGGAAATGAAGGGGCAGGAAACATGTGGAGAAGTAAGAGACTATCAAAACTGCTTCAATCTTTTTTGCTTAAGAGTTATAGCTATCCTATAAATGGGCTTTGGGTATTTAAGAACATATTTGTATTTGGGTTTGCTATTTTAAGACTAAAACATATATTACCAGTCCATTATAAGCAATGTTTCTGAAATATATCTAGAAACCAACCATTATTATGACCTCCCCCTCCAACATTTTTTTACTTTGCCTTCACTGTCAACTCTCACATGGTTTATTTCAGTCATCTTCCTCTTTTCCCCACTCCTTTTCCAACATGTAACATTGTCCACACAGCATCAGAGTGATCTTTTTGAAATTTCAGTCAGTCAATACCACTCTTTGCTCAGAACCCTCTAGGAGTTGCCCATTCACACCGAACAAGATTCACAATCACAAGCTTGGCCTCCAAGCTGCCTTTCTGTCTCATAGTAGACCACTCTTCTCCCATTCACACATACTCTTCTCCAGCAACATCCTTCTTGCACCTATGGGTGCTCCCGCTTCAGGGCCTTTGTACTTGCCATTCCCTGCGCCAGAACTCTCTTTCATGAGGTAATTCATGACTAATTCCTTCTCTTCCTGCAGCCATCTACCCAAATGTTACCCAAGAACTTGTTCCTAACCATCCTGCATCAAACATTAACTTTTTTAAAAGTTTTTTTTAAAGATGTATTTATTTAATTGTATTTACAATTATTATTGGTTTTAAATTTGCTATAGGGCACATGTACTCAGCAGAAGGAATCAGAGAGATTGGGGGGGTGGAGGTGGGGTGAGAAATAAAGCCACCAGATCTGAGACTCAAACTGAGTTTAGTCACATGGGAGTCCAGTGCTTTAATCGCCATGCCACCTGCTGGCCCTGAAACACCAACTTTTAGCATTCCCATCCCCTTACCTTTTTTAAAACTCATTTTGTCAGTTGCTTATTATATTCCCTGCCAGAAAGTCAGCTGCATAAGGGCAGACTTTCTTCTTCATGGCTGTCTCCCTGGCTTTACAACAGGGCCTGAGATAAATGCTCAACCAATACGTGTTCTTGAATTATATAACCTGTGAATGTCTTTGAGTCCAAGAATGCCTCTCTGTCTCCCAAGGCTCTCTGTTACTTGCTCCAGCAGGCTGTTGTTCTACCCATTCTCACTGGATGAGAGGAACCCAAAGTCAGGAAACACTGGCCTCTGTCAAAGGAGGCAGAAACACCAATCATAGGCATTTGCCCAGCTTGTACCCTGTACTACTTTGCCAACTTAAATGCTAGTTTACTTTGGGACCAGCAGTTGGCGTAATGGCTATGTCGCTGGACTCTCATGTAGTCGACCGTGGTTTGAGCCTCCGACCTGGTGGCTTAAACTCACAGCAGGTGCGTGTGCGTATGTGCCCAGGAGAATGGAGGAGAAGGGATTGCGGTGTGGCCATTCCTCCTGGGGGGTGATTTCTCGCCTTCTGTCTCTGTCTCTCTCTGTCTCTGGTGAGCACATGCGCACTGTAGCAAAAACATCTCCAAAAAAAAAAAAAAAAATGCTAGTTTACTCTTGTTTTTTTTTTTGTTTTGTTCTGTTTTGTTTTTGTCATAGGGTGCATGTGCCTGCCAGAGAGACACAAAGAGAGAGAGGAAATGAGAAATTACTACACATACCCACACTGGAAAGTTTGGTCATGCCACAATCCCTTCTCCTCCATTCTCCTGTCAGGATTTTAGGCATGCGTGCACACATGCTTGGCATAATTTTCAAGCTACCAGGTCTGGGTTACGAACTGTGTGGTTGGCCATGTGAGATCCAGTGCCTTAAATTCCACGCTACCTGCTAGCCCCAAGTGCTAGTTATTTTTTAATTGAAAAATTAGTTATTCTTTTGTTGGCAATAACACGATAATCCCGCTATACCAGAAAATACAAGAGGCTCATGAAGTCCATGCTCTCTTTTTCTTGATACCAAGATAATGCTCCCCAGGACCTCTCCACCCCACTTTCCACCACCACAGCTTGGTAGAGTCATGTCAACTGATTGCATCAGTCAATAGAAAATGGCTGACAACACTGTGTACTGCTGAGAGGACTGGCCTACGAATGAAAGAAAAATAATGAACTGAATGAAGTAAACAACCCCCACCCCCAAACCCTTTCTGGGCATGATCCTCTGTGTTCTTTCCCTTTCTGTCTGCTAGATATTGACACTCACTGAGATCTTAGAATTCACAGGTTGAAAGTGGTAGAGCATCTATCTGCCTGGGTCCCTGAATGACAGCATGGAACAGAGCTTTCATTAATAACTCAAAATCAGCTTCCTAAACCTATCGCCCTAATTAAAAGAGGTTAATTATATAATGTCTGCAAAGGACTTTCAGGAAATATTTTTCTATATTTTCTTTATAGTCAGTTACAAGATTTTCCATATTTTCTACCCATTACATATTTAAAAAAAAAAAAAAAACTTTTTTTTAAAGACAAGGTATTATGTTACCATTTTACTACCTCAGCCTCCCAGCTGGGGCTACAGAGACATCACCATCCCGGGCTCTTGTTTAGATAGAGTTCAGGATCTCACTACGTTGCCCAGCCCGGCTCCTGGTTCATGATTTTCCTGTTTCAGTCTCCCCGGTTCCTGGGGTTATAGGTGCATCCCACCATGCCTGTTCTTCAGAGGAACTGATAATTGTATCCAGGCTTCCTGGGTGGTCCCAGCCTGCAAAGCACAGTGACTTAGCAGTGTGTGCCATTGTGGGTGAGCCCCGTTATAAATGTATTGTAATGTGTAAGGCAATATCAACATCTTCATTTTTTTGTTTGTTTTTTTTTTTAGCTCATACAATTGATATTACCATGACAACTTACCAGTGGAAGAGTAAATTAGTTAAATTCTCCTCCTGTTTTATTTAAAACATTTAGTTCTTAATGTTTGGCTCTGCGGTTCAAATGACAATGTAATAGGTTTAAAAGATGATTATTTGTAAAACATATGGATTCCTAAAATGAAGAAAGCCATCTGTCATTTCAATGTGAAAAAAGCAGGAGTTAGGGTAATTGCATTAAGCCTGTATTTTTGCCATGAATAGATGAATTTTTCTATTCTGCTGTTTCATTTTAAAAAGTTAAACATTAGCAAAATGAGCAAAAAATCTTTTTCTTTGTAGGTACCAGCAAACGAAATCAAAGAATTTTTATCACATAATTTAGAACGAAGAAAACCAAGTAAAGTAATTAGCAAAAACCAGAATCTCTTAGAAAAAAAGAAGAATCAACGTAAAGTAAGGATAAAAGGAACTGAAAATAAAAATCTTTTGAAGAGAAATAAAAATAATTGTAAGTAGAATACCTTCTTATATGTAAATTTAAAATGAGTTCATGAGGCTGGCAGATGGTGTGGTGGCTAAGGGTGATAGACTCCCACATGGCTGACCATGGTTTAAGTCCCAGACCTGGAGGCTTGCTTTCTCACCTTCTGTCTCTCTCAGACTCTCTCTCTTGCTCTGTCCCTCTCTGGTCAAATTAAAACAAATAAAAAAATAAAGTTAAATAAAAAAGTCTTTTAAAAAACAGCTTAAAATGATTTTATACAATGTAAAATCAAATTTTAGAGCTCTTTCTGAGAAGTCTTAGGATACAGTCATAATTTTTTTTTTTTGAGAGGTTTTTGCTACAGGGCACTTGTGCTTGCCAGAGAGACAGAGAGAGACAGAGACAGAAAGTGAGAAACCACCCCCCAGTGGGGATGGCCACTCTGAAATCTCTTCTCCTCCATTCTCCTCTTGGGATCTTGGGCACGCACATACATGCATCCAGCGTGAGTTTAAGCTGCCAGGTCTGGGACTCGAATCATGGTCAACTACATGGGAGTTCGGCAACATAGCCATTACGTCATCTCCTGGTCCCTACTATCATACATTTTTACACACATGAAAGTATTAAATTTTTTCACCTTCCATTCCCTGTCTTAGATTCAGATTTTGAACTGGAGATAATAAGTAAGGTTGATAATCAATTTTCAGAGGAAAAAGATCTCCAAAATTATGTGGGTAAAACATATATCAGCTATTCTCCTAATACTTTACAAGAAACCAAAATTACTGTGTGACTTTTTTCTAGTCTAGCAATCTAAAACTCTCTAATAAAAACATACCTGATTAGTTTATAGGTTTCTCTAGAGGCAATAGGTTTGTGGAAAATAAAAATAATATCTCAATAGGGTCTGTATGCAGAAATTAATTAATGCTCAATTATAAAAATTAAGAATCATTTTCAACATTTTATTTAAGTCTGATGCATAAATGCTATCTCATTTCTAATAGATATGTATAAGTGTTTATTTTATTATTTTTAATTTTGCCAGAGGTCTTTACAGAGAGCAATAGAGAGACAGAGAGAGAGGGAGAGGGAGAAGGCACCCCTCAGGTAGAATAGTCATGCTGCAATCCCTTCTGCATTTCTCCTCCCTATGAGAATTTAGAGCATGCACAAAGACATACATGCCTGGTGTGTTTTTCAAGCCACCTGATCTGGGACTCAAACAACTTAGTAAGCCACATGGGATCCAACATCCTTAATCATGAGGCCATGAATTTTTATTTTATTAACATCTTATTTAATAGAGAGTAACTTTTTTGAAAAAAAAAAAATCAACAAGGTCAGGGGATTTTTTTGTTTTTCATTTAGATTTTTGCCATAGGGTGCATGTGGTCATTGAAGAGAGACAGAAAGAGACAGTGAGAGGGAGAGTGAGAAATCACCCCCCCAAGGGGGATAGCCATACTACAGTCCCTTCCCCTCCATTTTTTTCTTCTGAGATTTTGGGCATGCATGTGCACATACCCAGTATGATTTTAAAGCTGCCAGATCCAGAACTCAAACACTGGTTGGCCATATGGGAGTCTAGCACCTTAATCAGCATGCCACCTGCTGGTCCCAACAATGTCAGTTTTTAATGGTGCTTTAAAATATGTACATATCTTAATTAATTATAATTGCCAGAGGGTGTATACACTGGCTAGGTAGAGACAGAGAGAAGAAGGGAAAAAGCATCTCCCAGTGGGACATAGTCATAACACAATTCCTTCCCTCCATTTCTCCATCCCATCAGGATTTCGGGCAAGCACACACACAAGCCTGGTGTGTTTTTAAGTCACAAGGGCTAAGGATTTAAACTGCAGTCTGTAATATGGGATCTGGCTCCTTTAATCACTAGGCTATAGGGCTGACTCCTTATCTAAATTTATTTTACATTTAAATCATATATATTGAAGCATTTCTTTGACAATTTTTTGACATAGAATTGTGGCCTGCCTTTTATTTAGCATAGGTCTACTGAGTGACCTTTCTAACGTAAACCACGCCGAGACTGCATTATCTATGATTTTCCAACTTGGGTTTTTAATGGGATGAGGAACTCAGAGACACTTGAAACAATCATGAACAGAATGTTTCTAGATATTTGTAGAACTTTCTCGAGTAATTTCTAGATGTCTCCTCTATAATTAAATTGGATATTTTTAGTAACCTTCCTTTATGAAATGTTTTCATCGTGTTTCAAATAGCAATTTACATTCATATTTTCTGTAACAAGCACTTCTTTTTTTTTTTTTTTTTTTGAGAGATTTTCATTGTAGGGCGCGTGCGCTCGCCAGACAGACAGAGAGAGACATAGAGACAGAAAGCGAGAAATCACCCCCCAGGGGGGATGGTCACGCCGCAATCTCTTCTCCTCCATTCTCCTCTCGGGATCTTGGGCACGCACACACACGCGTCCGGCGTGAGTTTTAAGCCACCGGGTCCGGGACACGAACCGCGGTCAACTATGTGGGAGTCCAGCGACATAGCCATTACGCTAACTGCTGGTTCCCTGTAACAAGCACTTCTGACTTTAGGTAAACATATAAGGGGTGGGGATAACTTACACACATACACACATGTACTGAAGAGTATCCCACTAGCTACAAGTATTAGAAGTGCCATGAACCTCAATAGGCATGTTGGATCAAAGCAATAAGAAGTATTGTTAGCTTGGCAAATAAGGTAAGAAAAGGTTATTTAAGAGAGAAACTGTTTAAAAGAGTATAGAATATCACTCTTCAAATGAGATCCTTCTCCTTTGCATGGGTGTAGTTACATTATGCCTAATAATAATATGTAATAAGCTAAATCTAAGTGGACATTTTGATACTTTTTAAAGTGCTTTATCCAATTTAAGATAAGAGATTTTTTTATTATTTTATTTTTATTTGACGAGAGAGGGACAGAGTGAGAGCAGAGTGAAAATGAGAGTGAAAGCGAGAGAGAGAGAGAGAGAAGGAAAGTGAGAAAACAATTCACCAGATGCAGGACTCGAACCACAGGCGGCCATGTAGGAATCCAGTGTCCTTAACTACCACACCACCTGCTGGCCGCAAGACAAGTTATTATTACCTCTACTCTACAGATGTAAGACCAGAAGCACAGAGATATAATTGACTTTGCATCACAAACTAAATTTCATAGGGAAATAGGGATTTGAACTTGAGATCTCTAGTGTTAACCAGTATACCATGAGTTTCTCACAAAACTAGTATTGTTAAATTTTTTTAAGAATTATTTAATTTTATTTATTCGTTCATTTAATTTGACCAGAGAGAGAGAGAGAGAGAGGGAAAGTGCGAAAACAAGACACCACGTCTGGGATTCAAACCATGGTTGACCACAGGGTAGTGTCCAGTGCCTTAACCATCACACCACCTGCTGGCCCCAGTATTAAGAAATTTTAATCCATGCTTCTCAAAACAGTTCTGGGGAAATATCAAACGATATGATAGACATGTTACAATTTCCTGAGCAACCAAATTTACTTGAAGAATTTAAGGAAAAATAAATAATGGCAAATGAATGGAAACATTTTTTACTTTAGAACTAACTGCTTTATTATATATAGTAGATGTAAAAAATCCACATGTTCAATTATGAAAGCAAAGACTTCAAAGGAATATCTTATTCACTAGGCCTTCAGGGAATGTATATGCATTCATTGCTGCTGCTTATTAAAAGTACTTCCAAGGACATTTGAGAAGCCCTGACTTATAAATCATAATATCCATTTATTAAGATTTACATAGATCAGAAAATGTGTCCTTCTGATAGAAATAAACACAGATCACTAGTAATAAAAGCAATAGACAGAAAGTAGGACCTATGGCACTCCAAAGGATGCAGTCCATATGGATTAGAGTCCCGGGCAATCAGAAAACGTCCAGCACATCTGGCTTTCTAGATGAAGAGATGGATGACAGGGACTAAGACAGTGAAGGGCTTTTTGCTAGCATGCCATAGAGCTCCGTTATTTAAACAGTAAAGTTCTAGAATCAGAGTAAAAAGAATTTTAGAGGCCATCTAGTCTAATATCTTTCATCAAGTATTCCTGGCAGATGACACCAGATCCTACTTAAATACCTATGATTAAACTCAGTGTATCATACAAAGTAGTCTGTAATATTAGTTAACATACCTCTTTCTTACAACGTTCTTTATTTATAAGCCCATATTTCTTCCCAACAGTGATCTTAGTCTGTGTTAGATTATGGCAGTTGGAGCCGGACACAACAATCCTGATATGGAGGGTCTTGTGCTTGGTACCATGGAGCTGTTGCCTACCTTGCTGTACATAGTGCTCGTCTGTGTTGTTTCTAAGACCTTGTTGGGTTTTTTTTTCCAGTGACTTTTGCTGGGGATACAGAGAGATAGAAAGCAAGAAATCACCCCCTGGGAAGATGGCCATGCCTTCTCCTCCACTCTCCTCTCAGGATTTTGGGCAGACACGTACATGTGCCTGGCATGAGTTTCAAGCCACTGGGTCTGCAATTCGAATCATGTGGAAGTACAATACCTTAACCACTATGCCACCTGCTGCTCCCCCCCCCCTTAGTTGTTTTTGGCACCAATTTGCATGATGATGCATAACAAAGTAAGATAAAATTAAAACCTTTCTTACCTATATGTCTCAGTCAGGGTTCAATAAGGTGGGAAAAAAAAAAAAAAAAAGAACCAGTAGGAGTTACTGGTTTGTTGGAAAAGTCATGATGCATTTTTGCATAGAAAACAGAAAAATATCATGACTTTTCCAATATGTCTATATCTATCTATATACACATACACACACACACACACACACACACACACGTAGGGATTTATTGGAAGAGACTGACTTGTGGAGGCTGACTAGGCAAGTCCAAAATCCGTAAGTCAAACTATCAGGAAGGACAAGCTTGAACTCTCAGGCATAAGCTGAAGCTGCTGTTCATAGATAGAATATTTTTCTTCCTCAGAGATGCCTCAGTTCCACTTGTAAGATCTTGCAACTGACTGAATTGGGCCAACCTAGCTTATCTAGAAAAATCTCCCTATGACTATGGGTTTTAATCTCATCCATGAAATACCTTCACGACAACTAGATTAGTGTTTGATTGGATAAGAACGAACTGGAGTCAAGTCTAGTAGAGGCAAAATTGACCACAGCCAGGTTTCTCCTAGTCCTCGTGTGTTCCTCTAAGTTTTTGAATCTAAGTTTAAGCTGTTTACATTCATGCCTATTAAATTTTGCTGTGCTCATTTTGAACTAGTATACCAACTTATGGATGACATCAGTCAATTCATTAGCTATTCTCTCCTAGATTTCTGTCACTCAAAAATTCAATAAGCACATGCCTTACAATCTTTAATCTTTTTAGAGAGATGAGCAAGATAGGAACAATGTAGAGGCGAGGGCTCATAAATATCTAGAATGGTATTAACTCATCGGTAAACCAGATAAAAATCTACATGTAATGAGGACGAGAAAATGTTATTGATCAGAATGCCTTGAGAGTGTGCACGGTCTTTGTTTGGGAAGCTGTTTTAACCAGCATTCGTGGATAGATGGTAGGCAAATATCCCACCTCCACTCTGTACAGAAGCATGATGTTAGGTGATGCCACATCTTCAAGGATGGAAAAGATTTCCCTGCAGAGCCAGAAAGAAGATTTTGTCACTTTTGTTTTTAAAAGAATGAGAGGAAAATGGGACAAGAAATATGGAGAGAGACGATGTGAAGATGAGAAAGAAGGTGACTGAGAAGCCAGTTAAGACTACAAAGTTGAGGTAGTCCTGCTGATATTTTTAAATCCACAATGCCGATGATGATTGCTAAAGTTGGGCTTTTTGTTTTTGTTTCTATTTTTTAGGTTTTTGCTGTAGGGCATGTGTACTTGCCAGAGACAGAAAGTGAGAAGGAAAGTGATAAATCCCTAGGAGCGGGATGGGCATGCTATAATCCCTTCTTCTCCATTCTCCTCCAAGATTTTTTTTTTTTTTTTTTTTTTTTGCGGGAGTGGGGTGTGGAGGAGAGATTTTTACGATAAGGTGCATGTGCTTGCCAAAGAGAGAGAGACAGAAGGCAAAAAATCACCCCCCACCCCCTGCCCCCCGCCACCCGCCACGGGGATGACCATGCTGCGATCCCTTCTCCACTCTCCTCTCAAGATCTTGGGCACACATGTACATGTTTCTGGCATGTGTTTTAAGCTGCAGGGTCTGGGATACCAACTGCAGTCAATGACATGGGAGTCCACTAATGTAACCATTACTCTGTCTGCCAGTCCAAACCTCCTGGGATTCTGGTCATGCACCTACATGCACTTGGCACACAGTTTTCAAGCTGCCAGGTCTAGGACTCCAACCGTGATTGTCCCTGTGGGAGTCTAGCACCTCAGACACCATGCTACCTGCTGGCCCTTAAAGTAATTTTTATTCCTGGGATAAATCATCTTCTCTTTTTACTCTATGGAATCTTAGGTCAAGTCTAAATTCCTTATAAATGCTTTGTAAGAATGAATATTCTTTTGTAGCAACTCAAAGAAATAGTGGGTTTCAATATTGGTCAGTATGGTACGGCCCAGGAACAGTACTTGTGTAATCATAAGTTAAAATGCAATAAGCAGTGGAGAAATAATTTTCCTTAGAGGAGAGGAGTTTGAACTTCTCAAGCTATGGAATGAAGCAAAAATATCAGTACACATGATTATCAAGCTGACTAAGAGCGTTGTTAAGCTTTATTCTCATCCAGTTCTCATTTGAACATTTTGTGCACAGAATACCATTAAAAAATAGGATACGGGTGTTCTCTGTATTCCCCAGATCTATCAGCCCTTCAGAAAAAAGAAATAAGATTTAACCTAACTTATTCTAAAAAACCCTTCTTAATTCTTAGTGATCACATCTTCTTCACTGAAGACTCACAGACCATGTATAATTATCTGTTCTAAAAATTAAAGAGATTAACATTAAGCTGTAGTTTCTAGAATATATTTCTCCACATTTGGAAAACAGAGGTGCTGTTTACCCATTTTCAGTCCTTTGCTATTCATCCCTTTACCTAGAATTTTCTTAAAAATAATGAATAGCATTTGTATCCTTATTGCTTAAAGGCAAAATCTGTGCTTGGGCACTGTATCCATACATGGTTAGAATGAATAAATATTGGACAAATTAAATTGAGCTGAATTCTTTCTAAAGCTAGAATATAAACTCAGATTCTTTTTACTTCAAATTTACCATTCTCTCTACGATACCCCATAATATAAGAGCTACATAAAAATAATAAAACCTTGCATTTTCAGAGTATACTTGAATGGTATATCATATCTGAACACAATGTTTTCACAGATATCTATTACTTTCTTTAAAATTAGCAGGTTTATTATTCCTTGGGGCATTTTAACATTATAACTTCAATGAACTAGTTCTTCCTTCTGATTCAGAATTAAGTCTAAAAGAGTAATTATCCTTCTTAAATTGTTAACAAGACAAATCAATAACCAATCATGCAGTAGGAACAATGAAGGCTATTCTTGCAGGCCCCTCAAATGCTACCTCTTATATCCCTTCTAACCAGGTCCTTCCTGGCATCTCTTAGAATTAATCATCATTGATTTTGGTAATCAGACCCAAATACTACTGTATTGTCTCTTAGAGGGAGGTGTCTTAGAACTTTGTCTCCAACTAACCTAGTCATCCCTTTTTCTATTTCTAAGGTGTGACCAGCTAGGCTAAATTTACTATTTCATTCTCCTTTATAGACTTTTAAAAATATTTGCAGGGAACATTGCGAAATGCTATTTAGACCCCTCTTCGTGGAGGGATTTGTTACCCAATGGCAGGGGGATCATTCTGCAGACAACCTCAGCAATCAACCTCTGAAAGGGTTTGTCTTCAGGTACAGAGAGATGCCTACCCAAGGTCATGTCTCCTCCCTGGGGCAGTCGACTTACAAGAAATGACATGTAAGATCCAATTTCTCCAAATGTTTCCAAGAACTCTTTATTTGTTTTGTTTAAGGTTTTTGACATAGGGTGAGAGCACTCACCAGAGAGAGACAAAGATAGTGAGAGAAAAAGTGAGAAATCACCCCCCTGGAAAGGATGGTCACACCGTAATCCCTTCTCCTCCAGTCTCCTCTAGGGATTTTGGGCATGCATGCACACATGCCTGGTGTAATTTTCAAGTTGACAGGTCCAGGACTCAAACCGTGGTGGGCCATGTGAGAGTCCAGTGCCTTAGCCACTTTGCCACCTGCTGGCCTCCCTAAGGGCACTCTTTGACTCTTAAATTTTGTTTATTAGGAAACCCACCTGCTCACTATTTAATAATGTTCCTATTATTTACTGAATATTTTTTCTTAAATTCACTCATAGTTTATGTAAATAAATTTTTTAAGAGAAAGCTACTAAAAATCTTACTTTCTCTTTCTCTTTCACTATCTCTATCTGGTGAAAACACATGCCTTCTAGGAAATTTTTTTTAAAAAGAAAGAAAATAAAAGAAAGACATATTCAGCTATATGCAATTTGTAAGAGACCTACTAAAAACATGACATACAAAAAAATACGAAAGTAAATGGGTAAAAATAATATCCCAGGCAATACAAATCAAATAAAAGCTGATACTAATTTCAGACAAAATAAACTTCAAGGTGACATTAATAATAGGGAGAAAAAGCTTAATCCATACTACCCAAAGGAACAATCCTAAGGAACATCTGTAATTCTAAACCTGTACACATCAACAACCTCAAAATATTAAAATATTAGGTCCAGCCTTGGAGGCAGTCAGTGACTTGTTAAACTGCAATGCTGGGGGCAGCATGGCCCAGCTGAGGATATTTGGATCCTCAGCCCCCAGTTGATCTGAAACATATCAGGCCTGTGCTTAAGCATATGCTCAAGACCTTGAAGATTGGAGAGCTAGGGGAAATAGATAGCTATGTGATGAGGTTCTGTCAAAAGTGTTTCTCAGTCTCTCTTTCTCTCCCTCTCCCATGAGCACTCTCTATCATGAATAAAATAAGCAAACTTTTTAAAAAATAATGAAATTAGGCCAGTCCAAGTGACTGAATCCCATGTGGCCAACTGTGCAGTTTGCGTTCTCAACCAAGTGGCTTGAGAAACACTTCAGATGCATGTGTGCAAGTGCCCAAACATCCTTAAAGGAAGGAGAAATGGAGAAGGGATTGTGGCATGACTATTCCCCAGTGGAGGTGACTTCTCGCTTTCATTCTCTCTCTCTCTTTCTCTGGTGAGCACACAGGTCCACTGGCAAAAATTAAAAATTAATACTTTTGGATGGCTCCTGTGATCTAGCCATTTGGGGAGAAAGGAAGATGTCCCACTGATAACTGGGCCTCCAGCATCCAAAACTCGCGTGAACAGCCCTTCTTCAAGAGACAGCCAGCTCCATGGCTCCTGTGATCTAGCCATTTGGGGAGAAAGGAAGATGTCCCACTGATAACTGGGCCTCCAGCATCCAAAACTCGCGTGGTAGGAAGATCCCTTTCAAGTCTCCTGTCTCTATCTGCCTTTGTCTCTCTCTACGTCTGTCTCTGTCCTCTCTCTTGCTCTCGCTCTCTCTTTTTTTTATTTTTTTACTTTTTAGAATTTTTTTAAGGAGAGGCATTTTACAGGGCCCTTTGGCCCCTCCTACCTAGCGCTTTATCTTGTTAATAATCCCCTCTCCTCCTCCCAGAACAGCCCTTCTTCAAGAGGCAGCCAGCTCCATGGCTCCTGTGATCTAGCCATTTGGGGAGAAAGGAAGATGTCCCACTGATAACTGGGCCTCCAGCATCCAGAACTCGCGTGGTAGGAAGATCCCTTTCAAGTCTCCTGTCTCTATCTGCCTTTGTCTCTCTCTACGTCTGTCTCTGTCCTCTCTCTCGCTCTCGCTCTCTCTTTTTTTTATTTTTTTACTTTTTAGAATTTTTTTAAGGAGAGGCATTTTACAGGGCCCTTTGGCCCCTCCTACCTAGCGCTTTATCTTGTTAATAATCCCCTCTCCTCCTCCCAGAACAGCCCTTCTTCAAGAGGCAGCCAGCTCCATGGCTCCTGTGATCTAGCCATTTGGGGAGAAAGGAAGATGTCCCACTGATAACTGGGCCTCCAGCATCCAGAACTCGCGTGGTAGGAAGATCCCTTTCAAGTCTCCTGTCTCTATCTGCCTTTGTCTCTCTCTACGTCTGTCTCTGTCCTCTCTCTCGCTCTCGCTCTCTCTTTTTTTTATTTTTTTACTTTTTAGAATTTTTTTAAGGAGAGGCATTTTACAGGGCCCTTTGGCCCCTCCTACCTAGCGCTTTATCTTGTTAATAATCCCCTCTCCTCCTCCCAGAACAGCCCTTCTTCAAGAGGCAGCCAGCTCCATGGCTCCTGTGATCTAGCCATTTGGGGAGAAAGGAAGATGTCCCACTGATAACTGGGCCTCCAGCATCCAGAACTCGCGTGGTAGGAAGATCCCTTTCAAGTCTCCTGTCTCTATCTGCCTTTGTCTCTCTCTACGTCTGTCTCTGTCCTCTCTCTCGCTCTCGCTCTCTCTTTTTTTTATTTTTTTACTTTTTAGAATTTTTTTAAGGAGAGGCATTTTACAGGGCCCTTTGGCCCCTCCTACCTAGCGCTTTATCTTGTTAATAATCCCCTCTCCTCCTCCCAGAACAGCCCTTCTTCAAGAGGCAGCCAGCTCCATGGCTCCTGTGATCTAGCCATTTGGGGAGAAAGGAAGATGTCCCACTGATAACTGGGCCTCCAGCATCCAGAACTCGCGTGGTAGGAAGATCCCTTTCAAGTCTCCTGTCTCTATCTGCCTTTGTCTCTCTCTACGTCTGTCTCTGTCCTCTCTCTCGCTCTCGCTCTCTCTTTTTTTTATTTTTTTACTTTTTAGAATTTTTTTAAGGAGAGGCATTTTACAGGGCCCTTTGGCCCCTCCTACCTAGCGCTTTATCTTGTTAATAATCCCCTCTCCTCCTCCCAGAACAGCCCTTCTTCAAGAGGCAGCCAGCTCCATGGCTCCTGTGATCTAGCCATTTGGGGAGAAAGGAAGATGTCCCACTGATAACTGGGCCTCCAGCATCCAGAACTCGCGTGGTAGGAAGATCCCTTTCAAGTCTCCTGTCTCTATCTGCCTTTGTCTCTCTCTACGTCTGTCTCTGTCCTCTCTCTCGCTCTCGCTCTCTCTTTTTTTTATTTTTTTACTTTTTAGAATTTTTTTAAGGAGAGGCATTTTACAGGGCCCTTTGGCCCCTCCTACCTAGCGCTTTATCTTGTTAATAATCCCCTCTCCTCCTCCCAGAACAGCCCTTCTTCAAGAGGCAGCCAGCTCCATGGCTCCTGTGATCTAGCCATTTGGGGAGAAAGGAAGATGTCCCACTGATAACTGGGCCTCCAGCATCCAGAACTCGCGTGGTAGGAAGATCCCTTTCAAGTCTCCTGTCTCTATCTGCCTTTGTCTCTCTCTACGTCTGTCTCTGTCCTCTCTCTCGCTCTCGCTCTCTCTTTTTTTTATTTTTTTACTTTTTAGAATTTTTTTAAGGAGAGGCATTTTACAGGGCCCTTTGGCCCCTCCTACCTAGCGCTTTATCTTGTTAATAATCCCCTCTCCTCCTCCCAGAACAGCCCTTCTTCAAGAGGCAGCCAGCTCCATGGCTCCTGTGATCTAGCCATTTGGGGAGAAAGGAAGATGTCCCACTGATAACTGGGCCTCCAGCATCCAGAACTCGCGTGGTAGGAAGATCCCTTTCAAGTCTCCTGTCTCTATCTGCCTTTGTCTCTCTCTACGTCTGTCTCTGTCCTCTCTCTCGCTCTCGCTCTCTCTTTTTTTTATTTTTTTACTTTTTAGAATTTTTTTAAGGAGAGGCATTTTACAGGGCCCTTTGGCCCCTCCTACCTAGCGCTTTATCTTGTTAATAATCCCCTCTCCTCCTCCCAGAACAGCCCTTCTTCAAGAGGCAGCCAGCTCCATGGCTCCTGTGATCTAGCCATTTGGGGAGAAAGGAAGATGTCCCACTGATAACTGGGCCTCCAGCATCCAGAACTCGCGTGGTAGGAAGATCCCTTTCAAGTCTCCTGTCTCTATCTGCCTTTGTCTCTCTCTACGTCTGTCTCTGTCCTCTCTCTCGCTCTCGCTCTCTCTTTTTTTTATTTTTTTACTTTTTAGAATTTTTTTAAGGAGAGGCATTTTACAGGGCCCTTTGGCCCCTCCTACCTAGCGCTTTATCTTGTTAATAATCCCCTCTCCTCCTCCCAGAACAGCCCTTCTTCAAGAGGCAGCCAGCTCCATGGCTCCTGTGATCTAGCCATTTGGGGAGAAAGGAAGATGTCCCACTGATAACTGGGCCTCCAGCATCCAGAACTCGCGTGGTAGGAAGATCCCTTTCAAGTCTCCTGTCTCTATCTGCCTTTGTCTCTCTCTACGTCTGTCTCTGTCCTCTCTCTCGCTCTCGCTCTCTCTTTTTTTTATTTTTTTACTTTTTAGAATTTTTTTAAGGAGAGGCATTTTACAGGGCCCTTTGGCCCCTCCTACCTAGCGCTTTATCTTGTTAATAATCCCCTCTCCTCCTCCCAGAACAGCCCTTCTTCAAGAGGCAGCCAGCTCCATGGCTCCTGTGATCTAGCCATTTGGGGAGAAAGGAAGATGTCCCACTGATAACTGGGCCTCCAGCATCCAGAACTCGCGTGGTAGGAAGATCCCTTTCAAGTCTCCTGTCTCTATCTGCCTTTGTCTCTCTCTACGTCTGTCTCTGTCCTCTCTCTCGCTCTCGCTCTCTCTTTTTTTTATTTTTTTACTTTTTAGAATTTTTTTAAGGAGAGGCATTTTACAGGGCCCTTTGGCCCCTCCTACCTAGCGCTTTATCTTGTTAATAATAAAAAATTTCAGAAGAAAAAAAAGCATTAAAAATACTTATTTGATGACTGCAGTTAAGCTATATAGCCCTAGTTAGGTGCTACTTTACAGTATGTTCATTCTATTCACTGAGGTTTATGCCTAAAGTCAGTCTTGTGTTCATGGATATGTACATATCAGCTGTGCTTGCTATTGAAAATATTTAGATTTATTAAGATATTTAGTGAAACAATAAAATGGGGGAGGCATAGAAAGCAATAATAGATACCAGACACAGTGTGGCAGGAGGGTGGGAGATGGCAGAGGGTGAGATAGGGAATCAAGGATGGGAAAAAAGGCAAAATATACAGAAAACAAGAAATGGAAAATGATTTGTTGACAATAACACATATGTTGATGTGCTTGATTGAGCCAATATACAGTGTATTCTCAATGGAAAAATCTCATTTTGTATGCTATAATGATGTACAGTGAATGAATGTAAAAAAAAAAAAAAAGTTAAGTAAAAAAAATTAATACTTTTGTATGGCAAACTGGAGGCATGATGGTAAAAATAGCTAAATCCCACATGGCTGACTCTGCAGTTCAAGTCCTGGACCTGCCAGCTTGAAAACTACACCTGATGTGTGTGCATGTGTGCCCAAAATCCCAGGAGCAGAATGGAGGATTAAGGGAATGTGGTATGGCCATTGCCCCTTTGGGGGGAGGGTGACTTCTCACTTTGTCTCTCTCTGTCTCTCTCTAGAGAACACATGTGGCCTGTAGCAAATTAAAAACAATAATAATGATAATAGTCTTGCAATGGGAAAAGAACAAATCCAAAATCGCTGAAGATATGTAATACGTTTGTCAGAAATTGATGGAGTCACAGGTTGTCTCTGTGACACACTATAACGCACCGCTCAAGAGAAACTGGATCACATACAGTGACCCTGGTTCAATCCCAGTATGGTCACCTGAAACACACCAAGCCCTGCAAGTGATCATACAGGATCTGATGGGCTGGAGGACTAGCAGAAGAGAATCATGACATGACCAGATCCTATATAAGGTGCTCCTCTCTCTTTTTCTTCATCTCATGTACACACACATGCACCATATCATGAAAAATTTAAAAATTAGAAAATGATAGGCTTGGCAAACAAAAAGTTTCTAAAAGTCTAAAAGATTTCAACTTACCAAACTAGATTTTATATTTATGTATGTATATATATATGGTTGCTGGAAAAGTCATGACACATTTTTTGCATAGAAAAATACATCATGACTTTTCTGACAACCCAATACATGGACTAATGGCCAAAAATAAAAGAATATATCACCTTCATTTTAAGTAAAAACCATACATGTGAACATTTGTAAAAATTGCCCACATGAAGGCCAGCAGATGTCATGTTTGTTAAGGTGCTAGACTCCTACATTGCTGCTCATGGTTCAAGTCCCAGATCCAGCAACTTGAAAATCATGCAGGGCGCATTTGCATGTATTCCAAGAGGAGAATGGAAAGAAGTGATTGTGGTGTGGCCATCTTCCCTAGGGGATAATTTTTCACTTTCTCTCTCACTGTCTCTGTCTTTCTCTGGCAAATGCTTGCATCCTATAGCAACAACCTTTAAAAAAAAAGGAAAAAAGAAATGTTGGAAAGGGAAAAACAACAACTGTCTCTATTTGTAGATGATACTTTTAAAACATTCAGAACAATCTATTAAACTATGAAAACTAATAAAAGAGTTTGACAAAGTTGCTGGAAATACACGTTAATATAGAAAACAATAGCATTATTGTGTATAAGATAAAATAAAGAAAGAAAGAAACTAAGAATTTATTATTTTACCAGTCTGTGGCTTAGTGGATAGGACAGCTGGATCCCAAATAACCAATTTGTGGTTCAAGTCCCAGACCTGGAGACTTGAAAAATACACCAGGCATGTGTGCTTGTGTGCCTAAAATCCAAAAAGGAGAGGGAAATGAAGGATAAGGAATTTCAGTGTGGCCATTTCCCATTGGGGATTTCAGTGTGACCATTTCTCATTGGGAAAGCATTCTCTCTTTCTCTTTCTTTCCCTTTCTCTCTCTCTGGCAAGCATTCATGCCCTCTGACAAAATTAAAAACTAAAACAAAAAAATAAGAACATATTATTTAAAATTGCAGCAAAAATCATAAGGTACTTAAGAATGTATCTAATGAGGAATGTAAGATTTTTAAGGAGAAAAGGAAAAGACAGAAGTAAGTGAAGTCTTTGTTTATATGGTTATAAATGAGGGGTCTAAAAATTCTAAGATACAATTTCTTGCCAAATTAGTTTAAAAAGTGCCCAAAGGGATTTTTATGAATTTGACTGATTCTAAAAATATTTATTAAAACAAGTTTGAAGATAGACTAAATACTACATAGAATGAGAAGTGGAATTTGCTCTACTACAGTCTTACTATGAAATATTTGTACGAGTGTAAGATATTAACAAATGGATTTACAAACAGAAGGGTATAGAATAAGTTCCACTTATATGCAGAACTTGGAATATGATAGAGGTGGCATAATAAATCAGTGGGGAAAAGATAAACAAATAGTATGCATGCAATTGATTCTCATTTCTAAGAAAATTAAAATCAGATTTCATCCTCACCCCATACAGAAAAGTAAATTACAATAGACTTAATAGACTGATTACCTAAACCGAAGGGTGAGTATACTCACCAGAGAGGAAAAGTGAGAAATTACCCCATGGGGGGATGACCATACCACAATCCCTTTTCCATCATGTACCCACATGCATCCAGTATGTTTTTCAAGTCACCAGGTCTGGGACTCAAATCACAGTCCCCCATGTGGGATCCTGTGCCTTAACCACTATGCCACCTGTTGGCCCCATAAAGACCTAAATATGAATATTAAAACTTTAATAATTTTAGAAAAAAAAGTCATGTTGGTATTAAAAGAGACTTCTTAGAAAAGACAAAAATAAAATCATAGTGACAAAAATTTATAAATTTGACTATCTTAAAAATTAGAATTTTTGGGGACCAGCAGATGACATGATGGTTAAGGTGCTGGACACTCCAACATGGATGACCATGGATCAAGTCCTGGACCTGGTGGCTTGCTTCCTCACTCTCTCTCTCTCTCTTTCTGGTCAAATTAAAATAAATGAATGAATAAATAAAATTAAATAATTCTTTTTTAAAAAATAGAATTTTTATATGTACATATGCATAAGAGAATGAGAGAGAGATAGGCACACAGATGGATGGAAAACCATCCTTTGCAGAGTCTTGTCATGTTACAATGTCCTTTCTCAAGCCCTTCAGTTCCTCAGGATCTTGGGTGCCCCTGTACATATTTTCAAGTCAATCCAGGAATCTGAGCCCATGTTCAGCCATGTGGCTATCAACACCTCAGACCAATATGCTACTGGCTGTACCACCAAAGACAGGCCTTAATAAGTATTTTTTATCATAAAACTGAAAAAAATCCCGTAAACTGGGAGAAGGTATTACAATAAATATATAGTCAACACAGAATAAGTATTTGGTTATATAAAGAACACCTACCAATCAATAGGAAAACCAAATAGAAAACTAAACAAAGCATACAAATAGGCAATTCTTAGAAGAGGAAAGCAACTAAAGGTCAAGAAATTGATTCAACTTCACTAGATATTAAAGAAATGCCAATTTGATAGCAACAATATATTATTTCACATAGATGGACAAAACTGAAAGATCAGATAACCCCACAAGTGATCCAGAGGGTGAGGAAATTTTATACATCACTGATCAGAATGTAAGTTTGTTACAACCTCTTTGAAGAACAATTTGGTATTATCTAGTGAAGTTTTATGATGCATATACCCCACACTCTTTACATGTACTTTTAGAAATACACCTAGAGAAATAATCACACATGTGTATAAGAAAACATACATAAGGATTTCCATTACAGTAGCATAGAAGTGGAAAAATCTATTGCCCATAAAATGGGTAGACAAATAATGACAGAATGAATAAATTGGTCTACTCATATAAAATGACATGGCACTGGTTAAAATGAATGAATGAGGCTTACTTTTGTACAAGAAGGATAAATCTCAAAAAGTCAAAAAGCAAGCTGCAAAAGTACAAATGGCATACTTTTAAACTTTCATGATGGTGTGAAAGAAATATACCTTCAGTAGAAACCATGCCTCAAGTACCCATACCACCATTCTGTTTTTCACTTTAAGCTTTATGTCAGAAGATTTTTGCCTAACTGTAGACTAATGTACATGTTCTGAACACGTGTAAGGTAGACAAGCATAAGCTATGACAGTCACTGGGTTATTTTTAACGTACAATGGGATTTTTAGGATATAACCCCCATTGTAAGTTGAGGAACATCTGTATATACAGAATGATGTTATCTATATAAACTGAGAAATAATATTTGTTTTTAATGGATACATAATAACATACCAACCATTTTTTTTGGGGGGGGAGAGGTTTTCACTATAGGGCGCGTGCACTCGCCAGACAGACAGAGAGAGACATAGAGACAGAAAGCAAGAAATCACCCCCCAGGGGGGATGGTTACGCCGCAATCCCTTCTCCTCCATTCTCCTCTTGGGATCTTGGGCACGCACACACACGCGCCCAGCGTGAGTTTTAAGCTACCGGGTCCAAGAGGCAAACCATGGTCGACTACATGGGAGTCCAGCGACATAGCCATTACGCTAACTGCTGGTTCCCAATAACATACCAACCTTAAGACAATAGCTACCTTTGAAGAGGAAGCAAAGGGAAGGGATAGTGAGAGAAGGCTTTGGCTGCATCTGTAACATTCTTTTTCCTCCAAGTGTTTCCTAAAACAAACAAAGCAAAATATTACCATCTGTTAAATTATGTGTGTGAGGAAGAAGGACATGGTGAGGATCATTTTTCATATTTTCAGGTTATATTTGAAATTCTTCTTTTTTTTTTTAAGAATTATTTATATTTATTTGGGATCAGCCAGTGGCATAATGGTTCTGTCGCTAGACTCCCAGGTAGTCTATCATGGTTTGAGTCCCAGATCTGGTGGTTTAAACCTTATGTCAGGTGCACGTGCATGTGTGCCCAAAATCCCAAGAGGAAAATGGAGGAGAAGGGATTGCAGCATGGCTTTTCTCCCTGGGGGTGTCGGGGGGTGATTTCTCTTTCTCTCTCTCTCTCTAGCAAGCACACACATCCTACAGAAAAAAAAATCTCTGCCTTAAAAAGAAAGAAAGAAAAGAAATGATTACTTATTTAATTTTATTTATTACTTTAAAACTTGCTATAGGGCATGTGCACTCCTGAGAGACACACACAGAGAGAGAGAGAGCAAGTGAGCAAGTGAGGAGAAAGAGAGAAAGTGAAAAAGTAAGCTGCTAGGTTTGAGACTTGAACCATGGTCATCCAGGTGAGAGTACAACACCTTGGCCACCACACCACCTGCTGGTCCCTTGGTTACTATTTTTTAAAGAAAAATGGGAAATTAGTATCACTTACCACAAATAGAATCTACATATGAATACATATTTAAATAAACACATCACCAAAATTTTAAAAATTTGTTAGTGTTATGCTTCAATTAGTTCCCATACTCTTTAGGAAAAAGCAAGTCAAAGTGGTACAAATTAGTAAATGCAGGGGCAGCTGGTGGCATGTGGTTAAGGCAGCTGAACCCCACAGGGCCAACTGCGAGGTGTGAGTTTGCCCTGGTGGTTTGAAAAACATGCCACATACACATGCACACGTGTGTGTGTGTGTGTGTGTGTGTGTGTGTGTGTGTGTCCAAAATCCCAAGAGGAGAATAGAAAAAGGATTGCAGCATGGCCGTGCCCCTGGGGGGTGCTTTCCCTTTCCCTTTCTCTCACTATCTCTCTCCAATGAGCGCACATGCCCTGCACAAAATTAAAAAACAAAACAACAACAACAAACTTAGCAAGTGCAACCAAGTGTCAATCCAGCCACTTTCAGAAAGCCCTCTTGCCCTGCAGAGTGTGGTGACTACAGTGTGTCACCATTCTTCCCTCATTCCAGCTGCTCCCACTCATTGCTGAAGGGCTTCCCATTGTCCAAGGCTTCTGTCAGCACTGTCTTACATAACTGCATCCAGACAGTGAGGCTGAGCATTGTCAGATGTGTACAGTGATGCTCTGAATCAGCAAGACCAGATTAAGTCATGCTCATTATCTTCCGCTGAGAAGGTGGAGGACATTGTAGTACACCCAGTGACATAAATGATATGTGAAACATCTCTCCTCAATGTCACATAAACAGAGTACTACTTTAAGTGAACAACCCATTGCTTAAAATACTTATAAAAATTGAAATGAAGTTATTTAATAGCAAACTAATACGTGTTGGGGAAAGTCATGAAACATTTTTACATAAAAAACAAGTCATGACTTTCCCCACATCCTAATAAGTATTTATGGACATATTTTTCCAATTTTCTTCTTCTCTTTTTTTTAAGAATTATTTCATGTGTTATCATTATTATTTGTTTAATTTGACCAGAGGGAGACAGAGAGAGAGAAAGGGAAAGTAGAAAAGCCAGCCTCCAGGTCTGGGACTCGAACTTCAGTTGGCCATGTGGGAGCCCAGTGACTTAACACCATGCCACCTCCCAGGCCCAATGTCTTTTTTTTTTTTTTTTTGGAGAGATTTTCACGGTAGGGCCCGTGCGCTCGCAGACAGAAAGAGAGACAGAGAGAGACATTAGAGACAGAAAGCGAAAATCACCCCCCAGGGGGGATGGTCACGCTGCAATCCCTTCTCCTCCATTCTCCTCTCGGGATCTTGGGCACGCACGCACACGCGCCCGGCGTGAGTTTCAAGCCACCGGGTCCGGGACACGAATCGCGGTCGACTACGTGGCAATCCAGCAACATAGCCATTACGCTAACTGCTGGTTCCCCCAGGCCCAATGTCTTTTCAATCTTCTGTCAGTTGATATTAACTTTGTATGTATCTCTCACATAATTCTACATGTTGTGTAGCTCTGAGGAGAGGTATAGAACAGACATTAAGTCCAAATGCCCAGCTTTGAACTATCATCTATTAGGTGCCTGATAGGCAGATAACCCTGAGCAGATAACTTAACCTCACTGTGCCTACATCAACTGATCTGTAAAACGGGAACGATGATAGTCCTTCTTTTACAGTCAGTGAAAAAACGTTAAATACAAGCACTGAAAACTGCCTGATACCTAGTGCTTTATAAATGTCGGCTCCTTTTATAACATAATATAGACTGCTTTTGATTCCTCATTTTCATGTAAACCATATTTCCTTCTGCTAATGTAAATGCTTTAGACAGTGCATTAAATCTTTGCAGCAATAATATTATTTGTAACAATAAAGTTACATCATTAACGAATATTAGAATCACTGATTTCACATACGATTAGTAGATATACAAAAAGGAAATTTGTCTACTATTTCCTAAGGATACTACTAGGTATTTATGTTTAGCAATAGCGATCTGGAGATAGTGTGAATCAACTTGATTACTGTAAATATCTGTGCTCTTATTCACTGTGTTTGAGTAGATTGTATCTTTATCTGACTAAACCCTTTACTGAGTCATTCTTTCTTAGATGGAATGTTATTTTTAGTACTGGATCATTATTCTCCTTCCTTATCTAGGATTATATCTCCCTGGTACACACAAGGGCAAATGCGAAGAGCTCTTCTGTTGCATTATTCAGAATTTCTGAAGCTGAAGTGGGTTTATATTAAATACAATTGAAATTAGATTTTTTTAAAAAGCAAGAGGATGCAGTGTCTGTGTAGACAAGATTTCCTGCAGGGGAAAAGAATTTCACATTTTTATGTCTTTGAATTATTCTAACAGTGAAAGCACCTGATTTTTACTCAGACAAAAAGATGTTCATCTCCTATCTCAATTGTTAATTCCTTTAGCTCTCAGTCATCTTTTCTGTGGTTCATGATGTAAATCTAACTTGAGATTCAAATAATGCATTATCATTTTTCCTTTTATTTTCCTAGATAATTTAGATGTGTTCACTTTTTAATTTAAATGTTAAGGCTTTAGAGTTTGTGATGAAACATGTAAGAGTGAAGAATGCAGGAAAGAACAATCAGCAAAAGTAATATTTTACAAGTTCAGAGCTTTGAAGAGGGGATTGCAATAGAGGATTTCCCCCTTCCCATAGGCAATGGGGATGAGCTCTTACACCCCTCTATCAGTTAGCCAATGACTACAGGTCACCACTAGCCACCCACTGACGACGTTGCATTATTTCTTACACTTTCTCATTTCCAATCGTCTCTGTTCCCATTTCTCCTCAGTTACTGACCTACCACAAGTAAAGTTGTCTAACTAATATGATTTTGAACCCTAAAATAACTGTCAGAGCCACCTTCCTACCACTCTGTCCTCTGTCTCCTACCAAAGCTCCCTTCTCCTTCATGATGACCTCTAGTCCCTCCCTTCACTACTCCATGCTTCTGTTTAGTCCTCTCAGAATCCCTTCCACAGCCAGCCTGGACCACATGACCAATCTTGTCACTCAAGCTCTCTCCTGGCATTCAAGCCACACATCCTGACCATTTCATACCTGTGCTTCATTTGCATACACTGTTTGTTTTAAATGGAATGTCAGTTTCAACTTCTTTCCCGACAGATTCTCACCTTCCACAGGCTATCTAAAACGTCACTCTGGGGCCAGCCCATAGGAGAGTGGTGTGCTGTGCACTGGAAGCCAAATCCCGTATGACTGAACATGGTTCCAATCCCAGCCCTGGTGACTTAATAAACATGCTGGGTGTATGTATGAGGGTGCCTAAAATCCTGATGGAAAGGAAAAAATAGAGAAAAAAGGATTGCAGCATGACAATATCATTGAAGCAGTGATTCCCTGGCCCCTCTCTTTTTCTCTGTGGGAAGTTCTGATGTCCTCTAGCAAAAATAAATGAAATAACAATAAAAATTTAAGACTCAAAAAAGGTTTTAAGAGCGGACCCCATAGTCTAGTGGTTAAGGGAACTTGAGCTCACATGGGTGACAAAGTTTTGAATCCTGGTCCTGGCTGCCTGAAAACAGGTGTGTGTGTGTGTGTATGTGTGTGTGTGTGTGTGTGTGTGTGTGTGTATACCCTAAATCTCCACAGGATGGAGAAATAGAGAAGGGATGACAGTATGACCACGCCCCACTGTGGGAGTGCTTTCAGTGTGTGCATATCTCTGCTGAGTGCATTCTCTCTGGCAATTAAAAAAGGTTTTGGGACCAGCAGTTGGGCTAATGGCTGACGCTGGACTCCCATGTAGTCGACCACAGTTTGAGTCCCAGACCCGGTGGCTTAAACTCATGCTGGGCGCATGAACATGCATGCCCAAGATACCGAGGGGAGAATGGAGGAGAAGGGATTGAGGTGTCGCCATCCCCTCTGGGGAGTGATTTCTCACTTTCTCTCTCTCTGTCTCTCTCTGTCTTTCTGGTGAGAGCACACACCCAAAAAAAAAAAAAAAAAAAAAAAAAAAAAAAAGAAAAAGAAAAAGAAAAAACCTCTCAAAACAAACCAAAAAAAGATGTCTTCATTCCATGTAGCCAGGGGAATGTGCTAACTGAGATCATTTGTTGTTTGGAACTTCCCATTACCCCTTTTACCTTTCTCATCCTTTCAAAATTTATTTTCTGTCTTTGAATGCATTTTAATTAATGGGAGCAATTATTATCCCACATATATATTATTACATGTAATAAATAAATAAAAATAATGGTTTTCCCATTAGTTTTCCCCATTTAATCATGTAGATAGATAACAAAACTCAAAGTAGAAATTAGATACTAAAAGTGTCTGGTGTTACTAAATTGATTGAATAATTTGAATTTAATTACCCAAGATAATTTAAATTGGCTTTTAAATTAAAATGTTTAACTTTTAAAATAAATATAATGCTTTAAATTTTAAATGAAATATTTTCTGATTAATTTTTAATTTAGAAAAGTGGACAGTTCTGATAGCTTTTCAGGAGGAAAAAACTAGAGCCACTTGTTCGCTGTAGTGTTTCAATGAGACAGCAAATCCTCAATGCCTTTCCTTTGAAATGTGTCAGGTATGGCTCTCCTAATCAGAGATTCCTCCCAGTGTGGTAATGACATCGAGATGCTGAGATATATGTGTGTGTGTGTGTGTCTGTGTGTGTGTGAGGAGGTGAAGAGCTGTAAAAGTGACTCCTTCCATCCCACTTGCCTCATCTATAAACTCACGATAATGTTTTGATAATTGTGGAGTGTTATATAAATGTATGAGAAACATTATTGTAGAAGATAAAATTCCATTTCTTTATTTTCTTTAAATCTTATAAAATTGACTGTGAGCCTCTATCCCACAAGGCAAGTTATTATTGGTACTCTCTGTGTCCCCCCAAGGTATTAGGATGGTTCTGAGGAGGAGGAGAAAGAAGGTTTAGGCAGGGAAAATTTTTCAAGGAATTTTATTTCTCTGTTTCTAGGTGTGTGTTGATTATCTTAGAGACGTCTGTGTCCATGTCCTCGTGTTGTCTTGGAATTGTTTGTCCTGAGTCTTATGGACCAGGCTCAGACAAGCGAATCACTGTCATCCAGGGACAAGAACCTGGTGCCTAAGATGCTGCCTCTAGGAGAGACCAGGCAACTCCCACCAGCTATTTTCAGAACCTCCCCTGTGTTTCCCCAACTAGGAACATCTCTCTGCATCCTACCATCAGAACCATCTCTTTGTCTCCTCCACTTTCCAGACCCTCTCTCTTTGACAAAAGACAGGGAAAAGGTCCTTTTTGGGGCAGCTTCTACCTTATCTACCAATGCCCCAGAACTAAGGAATAATACCAACTGGTTTTCAAAGGCAGAGGTTAAAAAAATAAGTAGAGCAAAATGCAAACAAATAGGCCAGCACATTTTGTCAGCACATTATTTTTCAAATGTAAAATACCGAAATAATATTTTTCTATTGTTTTGTTGGTCCACATATAGTAAGAAAGCAAGCAACAAAAAACTCCACCGATGAAGGAGATCAACTATATAGGATGGGCACCAAGATTCTCCAGCAGTCAAAAAGCCAAAAACAAAAAGCAGAGTAAGTCTTATTTAGTTACTTTAGCCAAGTTAAATGTCCCTGTTAAAAAAAAATCCAAAATCTAGTGTATCATTTGTTAAAAGCTTACTGGGCCAACAAATAAGCTTATGGGCACATAAACTTTTGTTTTTAAAAGAATCAGATGGTATTTAAGGAATCTCACAAATAATCATCCGAACAAATAAGGAAAATATATGAGGATGGCATCCTTACCCATTAAATACAATGCAAAATTAAGGCATTGATCTGAGCATTCAAGCAAAAATTTTATTTTGACTTCAATGTATTAGACCTTTCAGGTGAAGTAAACTGTGTTATTTTAACTGGAGCAGCTGCTGTTTTAGAATGCTTTATTCTGTCTAACTGAGCATCTGTATGGCACCTTATTGTTTTCAAAGTACATTCATGTATGTGATTCCATTGTATTCTCAGAGCAGTCTTATGAAGTAAGAAGAGCTTCCTTTTCCCCCTTTAAAAAATTGATAACAGAGGTTCAAAGACGTGAAAGGGAGGTGACCACAGATGCACAGCTGAGAGATGACCAAGCTGTGGCTGTGTGGTCTCACCCTGTATGCATTCTTTCTCTTTTTGCTTGTCTGCCTCATCTAAAGGTAGACAGAACCTCTGCCCTTGCCTCCACAGTAGAGGGACACCACTTGAGGTCAGCTCTCATGGCTGAAGTTAAAATCTTGAGATCAAATTCCAGCTCTATCACTTATTGGCTGTGGTGTTCTGAGAAAGTTGCTAACCCTCTTTGTGCCCTGAATAACACGTCTCTGCCTGACGTGTAGGAGCCAGGAGATGTGTTTATTTTTATCTCTAGTCCCTTAACTAGTAAGTAGAAGGTCTAGGGTGAAGAAAGCAAGTGTGTTTTGAAAGAATAATAGAAAGAATGAAAAGAAGGAAGGGCCTTTCACCCCTAAAAAAAAGGCCTCCCTGTTTTCACAGAGAATAGACAGACCAGCCCTAGAGAAGCATTCCAGGGTTGTGATAGCCAGCCCCCGGGCAGAACAACAGCTGAGTCCATGAAGTCTTTCTTAGTACTCAAAGCCTCTGAGAAGAGCTTAAAAGTGTGGAGGATGAGGGACACTCAGCTAGGATCCTGGTTACAACATCAGTAGGTTTTACTTATCAAGCACCTACTTTGTGCTAGCTGTTGCTCTAAGTATGTTATGTGTACAATTATTATATTGCTCACAATGACACTGTGAGACATAGATTATTATCCCAAATTACAGAGAAAGTCATAGAGAATAAAAAAAGATTATGTAATTCTTCCAAAGTGACAACAAGGAGGTTATCTCTTTCTTTGGGGAAAGTTGAATTAGAAGCTCTTTATAAAAGCAAAGAATTTGAGTCCCAGACCTGGTGGCTTGAGAATCATGCCAGGCAAGTGTGCGAGTGAGCCCAGAGTTCTGGGAGGAGAATGCAGGAAAAGGAATTGGGTGTGACCATCTCCCTTGGGGGTGATTTCTCGCTTTCTCTCTCTCTCTCTGTCTCTCCGACAGCCACACACAACCTATAGCAAAAATCTCTCTCTAAAAAAAGCAAAGGAAACCATCCCTGGCAAAACTCTTACTTTACACTGAATACCCCTGGGGGCTGTCAAGATGAGGATGGGGTAAAATCAACCCTCCAAAATACAATTCAGCCTAGTAGGGAAGTCATCTCACTAAGAAGTCCACTTAGTGCGTGAGTATGAACAAGGCATTCTCAACACTGTCTAGCAAGGTGAGTGAACATGATGTTCTGAGAAGGAGCCAGTACCTGAGATTCTGAGGCTCCCTGGATGTGTACTATCAAGTCCAGGCAAACCTGGATTCAACCTGATGGGATAAAATCACCCTTAGAAAGTCCCAAGTAACTATCCACTTAATCTTGAAGGGAGCATTCCTCTCTGGCTTAAAGAACAGGGAGAAAATTCAGTCTTAGCAGGAGACCAACCATTATCTTGGGAACTTCCTGCCTGAATGCAACCTCAGGCTATGCTTGCCCATACTGTCCTGTTCCAGTCTTAGCCCAAAGGCGATAGAAGAGTAGCTTGTTTTCACAGTAGTAGAGATAAACAAGTACATAAAGCTGAATTTCCTGACCCTCCTGAGTTGGTAGCAACACAGAACTAAGACCAAATCTTCTACCAGGAGATCCCAGGAGTTTGTAGGCAAACCAGGGGAAGTCCTGTCTGTTATCAGGATGGCCTGTTCTCTCCTTAAGCAAGTCACACTTGTATACCCATAACTACTATTCAAGTAGTTGGAGGGGAAAACGAATGCACACCATACTGACCAAAGGGGAATCATTTTATTCCTATTCATTCCTTTATTCTATGCCTTCTATGTTTTTCTACTTCCAGAGAGATGAAGGAATCAGATAGAAATGATATTAAATAGATCTTCTGGCTCATCCACATCCACATCCTGGATCAATGAATTCAGTCAGTCATTCAGTCTCTTATGTATGAATGAGGAAAATCATTGAACAAGTAACAACAGCTGAGTCCATGAAGTCTTTCTTAGTACTCAAAGCCTCTGAGAAGAGCTTAAAAGTGTGGAGGATGAGGGACACTCAGCTAGGATCCTGGTTACAACATCAGTAGGTTTTACTTATCAAGCACCTACTTTGTGCTAGCTGTTGCTCTAAGTATGTTATGTGTACAATTATTATATTGCTCACAATGACACTGTGAGACATAGATTATTATCCCAAATTACAGAGAAAGTCATAGAGAATAAAAAAAGATTATGTAATTCTTCCAAAGTGACAACAAGGAGGTTATCTCTTTCTTTGGGGAAAGTTGAATTAGAAGCTCTTTATAAAAGCAAAGAATTTGAGTCCCAGACCTGGTGGCTTGAGAATCATGCCAGGCAAGTGTGCGAGTGAGCCCAGAGTTCTGGGAGGAGAATGCAGGAAAAGGAATTGGGTGTGACCATCTCCCTTGGGGGTGATTTCTCGCTTTCTCTCTCTCTCTCTGTCTCTCCGACAGCCACACACAACCTATAGCAAAAATCTC
Source organism: Tupaia belangeri chinensis (assembly GCF_000334495.1). Classification (NCBI taxonomy): domain Eukaryota; kingdom Metazoa; phylum Chordata; class Mammalia; order Scandentia; family Tupaiidae; genus Tupaia; species Tupaia belangeri. Next base: position 7,992,821 of record NW_006159565.1, read on the forward strand.
TCTCTAAAAAAAGCAAAGGAAACCATCCCTGGCAAAACTCTTACTTTACACTGAATACCCCTGGGGGCTGTCAAGATGAGGATGGGGTAAAATCAACCCTCCAAAATACAATTCAGCCTAGTAGGGAAGTCATCTCACTAAGAAGTCCACTTAGTGCGTGAGTATGAACAAGGCATTCTCAACACTGTCTAGCAAGGTGAGTGAACATGATGTTCTGAGAAGGAGCCAGTACCTGAGATTCTGAGGCTCCCTGGATGTGTACTATCAAGTCCAGGCAAACCTGGATTCAACCTGATGGGATAAAATCACCCTTAGAAAGTCCCAAGTAACTATCCACTTAATCTTGAAGGGAGCATTCCTCTCTGGCTTAAAGAACAGGGAGAAAATTCAGTCTTAGCAGGAGACCAACCATTATCTTGGGAACTTCCTGCCTGAATGCAACCTCAGGCTATGCTTGCCCATACTGTCCTGTTCCAGTCTTAGCCCAAAGGCGATAGAAGAGTAGCTTGTTTTCACAGTAGTAGAGATAAACAAGTACATAAAGCTGAATTTCCTGACCCTCCTGAGTTGGTAGCAACACAGAACTAAGACCAAATCTTCTACCAGGAGATCCCAGGAGTTTGTAGGCAAACCAGGGGAAGTCCTGTCTGTTATCAGGATGGCCTGTTCTCTCCTTAAGCAAGTCACACTTGTATACCCATAACTACTATTCAAGTAGTTGGAGGGGAAAACGAATGCACACCATACTGACCAAAGGGGAATCATTTTATTCCTATTCATTCCTTTATTCTATGCCTTCTATGTTTTTCTACTTCCAGAGAGATGAAGGAATCAGATAGAAATGATATTAAATAGATCTTCTGGCTCATCCACATCCACATCCTGGATCAATGAATTCAGTCAGTCATTCAGTCTCTTATGTATGAATGAGGAAAATCATTGAACAAGTAATTACTGTTAAAAATACAGATGTTATGCAAGCACATGTCCAAGAGAACATATTTGTATGAGGGAGTCAGGGAACACCAGTGACAGCCAAGGTTGATACCTGTGTGTGTGTTTTTCTTATTTGAGTCAAGGTCATGAGTAGAAGTTAATGCTTTCTGACTTGCTACTACCAATAAAGAAGTTATAGAAGTCAAAATAAATCCCCAAAGTACTCACTATCTCTGAAACATGTTTTGACCTTGTGAGATCCTTCATTTTATTTGGTATACATACGAATCAGATTTGGGTGATTTCTGACTGGGACTCAGAAAATGCAGTATAAGGTAATCTTACGGCATTTATACTTTAAATCACTAAACTTTCACATCATTCACCACCTAATTACAAGAGACTCGTTACTATATTATAAAACTTGAGTCAATGCAATACTCCTAACAATAATACCTAAATTTATTAAGTGCTTACTCTGTACAGGGCACTCTGCCAAGCACTTCACACGGATTACCTCATTTAATCTTCACAGCCATCCTGTGAAGTAGGAGCTATTATTAATTTCATTTTATAGATGAGAGAAGCACAGAGAAGTAAATGACTTGTCTCCATTCTTCAAATAATATGTGATATAGAGTCAGGGTTTGAACCCAGGCAGATATACGCTAGGGCTGTAGCCATTAGGCTCTTGTTTGTTGGTTTGTTTGTTGCTGATTATTTTTCCCAACCATCTGGCTTTACTGTATCCAACAATATGTTCTTAGAAAATTATTTTGGAATATGAAGGGACCATCATTCTCATGAGTCACTTCCTCGAAGTGACATTCCAATTTTGATTACTATCTTTTTTAGAATTATTTTTATAAAACAAGTATTCATAAATCATGGATGTGGCCATGGCTGAGTTCACCACTTTAGGACAAGTGCCTTAATTTTCACTTCACTTCATATGAAAGCTTGAAGCATGATATATTATATATATTTCTTCTTTTTAGTAGTTTCATTATTTGAAATTACAATCTTAGACTGATGTAGGGATGAGAAAAGCCTACTAGTCTCTAGATATAATGGACTTCAGCTAAACTGTAGTATTAGTAGCAATTAAAACTGGGTCTTATATATTAGGGAGAAGTGTTATAAAGGAGGAAGCAGAAAATTTCATTTTGAAAATCAAACTTCAAATTTATATTCTTGAAACAGAGCCTACATACTCTTTGCCAAAGCAGCTGACATGGGAAACTTGAAAGCTATGGAGAAAATGGCTGACGCTTTGCTATTTGGAAATTTTGGCATGCAAAACATAACAGCAGCTATCCAATTATATGAGTCCTTGGCTAAAGAAGGATCATATAAAGCCCAAAACGTGAGTTTCGAAAGAAAATGAAACCTTAAATAGCTACATCCTGAAATAACTACAGACAAATAACATGTAAAAAGGGTTGAGCAATAGTTTTCTTTCTCTGCTGCATCAACCCAGATTTAGGGAGGTTCCTGCAATGCAGACATGGCGGTGTCAGGGCAGGAATTCAGAAGGAACCCTCTGCAAATTGTTCTAGCCCTATGAGTACAGGAATAAAACAGAACTGCATTTTAATCCACTCTCCTGTATTTCAGGTCTAAGTATGTATTTTGAGATCATTTGGGACTTCCAAGTACCTAACATAGTTAGACTGTATATAAAATGTTTTACTCTATACACAGGAGAACAGAATGGAATCTATTATCTTAGGGTAATATGTTTGCCTTATTTTTACATTTAGAATTTTTTAAGCTAAACATATTTCATTTTCTATTTTAATAGATGTATTTGATTTGGAGAATAGCATAATCAATCACCTTATGAAAAAACTGGAAAACAGAATGGAGAAAAAGCCCTTTATAAGCCAACCTTCCCAATTCAACTACTGTGTATTTTTGCTTGACTTCTTTCCCTGCACATCTCTTTCTTTACAGCATCCTAATCACAATGCTAGAGCAAAAGCATGTCTTGATATTGGTATAATCTTTTCTATGAAAATGTTTTTCTGATTACAAGAGAGTCATCATGTCCATTAACAAAAAAATCTGAGCATTCAGAATATATGAAGATGAAAGTAATCTCAAAGCTCCCCCCCAACGAGATCATTTCTGTTATCATCCAGTAAAATGCAGAAACTAGGCTGTGGAGTCAGACAGACCTAAGTTTTAATCTACTTTTCAACTTGCTTATTGCATGATTTACTTAATGAAACCCTTTTCCCTTTTCGTGCATGAGAATTTTACCTTTGGCTCCTTCTCTAGTTCTGTTTCCCTGTGATCTGAGCAGAATGTAATGCTAACTATATTTTTAGCTAGGATTGCTTATGATAGAAATAACCTCTGATTGGCAAACTGTCTTTGGAGTGGGAGAAACTGTATTCAACTGCAAATATCCGATGGCGGTAGTACTTTTTTAGGGAGACCCTGGATACTATGTATGTGTGGAATTGTGATATGGTGAAAGGGTGTCTCTAGCACCCACCCAGTATGGGTCTCACCTCCTTGCATTTGAGCCATCTTTCGAAGACCCGAAGATGATGGCTGCATCTGAAGGACTATAGTAACTGCTGCACAGACTCCCACTCCCACAGAGAGGAAGACCTGATGCTGCCCTGGTGGCTAACTGTGGTTCCATTGACACATCCTCCTGAATAGACTGTGGGCAAAGGCAGCCTACAGGAGGCTTGTGAGTCTTTATGTTTAGTGGAACCAGAGGAAGTTGGACTAAAAGACCCCTGGTGGGTGGAGCAACCTCTAATTTTCATCTGTAAAGTTAGAATAATGAAACACAGGGCACTGTGACTCCCTGGTTCATTGTTATATCTCTAACATTTAGCACAATGCTTTGTACAAAGAATAGAAAGTTAGTGATTAAGTAATGATGGAGGACCAGCAGTTGCCTATGTCACTGGACTCCCATGTAGTCGACCACGGTTCGAGTCCCGGACCCGGTGGCTTAAACTCATGCCAGGTGTGTGTGTGTGCATGCCTAAGATCCCGAGAGGAGAAGGGAGGAGAAGGGATTGTGGCATGGCCATCTCCCTGGGGGGTGATTTCTCACTTTTTGTCTCTCTGGCGAGCATCATGCCCTATAATAAAAACCTCTCAAATAAATAAATAATAAAATTAAGTAATGATGGATGGATAGATTAATAGAGTTATTGTAAGCATTAAAATAATGTGTAAAGACACTTAGTTTTGGGAACCAGCAGTTAGCGTAATGGCTATGTTGCTGAACTCCCACGTAGTCGATCGCGGTTCGCGTCCCAGACCCGGTGGCTTAAAACTCACGCCAGGCGCGTGTGCGTGCGTGCCCAAGATCCTGAGAGGAGAATGGAGGAGAAGGGATTGCAGCATGACCATCCCCCCTGGGGGCTGATTTCTCGCTTTCTGTCTCTATGTCTCTCTCTGTCTGTCTGGTGAGCACACACGCCCTATAGCAAAAACCTCTCAATAAAAAAAAAAAAAAAGACACTTAGTTTTATTCATGGAACATCATATTCACTCATTATAAAGAAAAGATATGCTGGAAGAGCAGGGGTTAGGGAGATAACTGGTCAAAGGATATAAAATTTCAGTTTGACAGGACATAAATAATGTTAATTACTCTACTCCCACTATTATTCATTTAGAATTTTTTCTATAACTACATAGATTTTTTTTTAATTTTAGGTTTTTGCTCTAGGGTGCATATGCTCATCAGAGAGAGATGTAGAGAGAGGGAAAGTGAGAACTCACACCCCCCACCCCGGTAAGTGGTGGTCATACCCAATCCCTTCTCCACCATTTTCTTTCCTGGATTTTGGACATGCACGCACATGTGCCCAGTGTGATTTTCAAGCCACCAAGTCTGGGAATGAAACAGTGGTCGGCCATGTGGAAGTCCAGCGCCTTAATCATCACACCATCCACTGGCCCCCCATTGAATATTTTTTTATGAAAATAAAATTATATTTTCTTTTAACCTGTTCTTTTTTTCTCATAGGTATCTTTTTATTGTAAGTATACACATATCAACATCATTTTACAGATCCATATCATTTTAATTAATTTATTTGAATACTGTTTTTACCCAAGGGAATTTGTCTTGTAATTACATTGAAAATAATGCAATAAACAGATTTGTAAATGTTACAGATTTGTTAAACCTTTATATATTTTATTTGCTTAGTCAAAATAAGAAGTTAAAAGGCAGTCCAAATATTACCATTGCTTTCACCAGTAAAAATGATGTCACCTAAGTTCTTTACAGACTAATGAACATGTATTTTATTTTAGTGAGTATATACAGTACATCAACAGTTGTTTCTAAGGCACCTACTACTTGCCAAATATAATCTAGTTGATGGGGAAAAGAAAGTTAATAGGTTAAAGTCCTGGCTCAATCTGAAAAGTAAATAATTACAGCACAGTTTAGGTAGACCACCGCTGTACGTAGGCATTTATAAAGTATTTTAGGCATAAAAGAGGGTCTGGTTAGTTCTGTCTGGGGGCAGGTAATGTATGCTTCAAGGAGGAACTGACATTTGCACTCAATCTAGAATACTGGATAAAGGCACTATCAAAGATCTTACTTGTCGGGACCAGCAGTTAGCGTAATGGCTATGTCGCTGGACTCCCATGTAGTCGAGTCCCGGACCCGGTGGCTTAAACTTATGCCAGGGGACTGCAGTGTGGCCATCCCCCATGGGGAGAGGTGATTTCTCACTTTCTGTCTTTCTGGAGAGTGTGCATACCCTATAGCAAAAACCTCTCCAAAAAAAAAAAGATTTTACTTGCCTGTAAATAAAACATTGGATACAAGGTGACAATACAACTGCCAAAGAAGAAATTCCAAATTAACATGAATGGTACATGAAACATGCATTTTACAGCTGAAGTTGGAGTTTCACTCTAATAAGCATGCTTATTGAATCTAATCAGTGTTACTCTAATTTGTGTGGTTATTGCATGGCCACAGACCACCCTCTAATCCCAGCTAACTAATCATTAATTGCTTGCCATTGGTTTTAAGAGGAATCATGTGGGAGAATGTAATTGGCCAATGCCAGGAGCAAAAACTCTAAATGTGTGACCTCAGGCCATGAATTATCACAGACATCTTTGTAGAGAAAAACAGCCTTTGTTTAAATTGTCTAGGAAGTATAGTTATAGACATCAGGTGGCAAGGTGTATTAGCAGAGCAGGTGTTTACAAATGACAAATTTGACCATATCTGAATCCAAATTCTATACCTAAAGTATTGACGTCTTTTTTTTTTTTCAGGGTTTTTTTTTGGAGAAGTTTTTGTTTGTTTGTTTGTTTGTTTTTCTATAGGGAACGTGCACTTGCCAGAAAGACAGAGAGAGACAGAGAGACAGAAAATGAAAAATCACCCCCCCCGGGGGGCGGGGGTGGCCATGCCGCAATCCTTTCTCCTCCATTCTCCTCTCAAGATCTTGGGAATGCACACACATGCACCTAGCATGAGTTTAAGCCACCAGGTCCAGGACTCCAACTGTGGTCAACTATATGGGTGTCCAGCGACATAGCCATTACACCAATTGCTGGTCCCAAGTATTGACATCTTTTGTTCATTCTTTTGGTATCCCTGAGAAGCTACTTCTCCAAACCTCAGGTTTCCCTAATCTGAAAAAGGGATTGATAATGTCCACACTATTTCACAAGATTACTATAAGAACTAAATAATATTTGCAAGAGCCCTTAGTAGATGTTAAACATCATTAATCAATACTGTTGTGTAACAGTGTTAGCCCTAATAACTTTGTCTTTGGGGTCAATCAGTCTTAGATCTACTCCTCAGCTCCAACACCGGCCCCCTGTGATTTGTTTTCTCTGTGTCTCAATTCCTCCATCTAGAGAACAGGGATATTGGGGCCAGATGGTTGCACAGTGGCAATATGTAACATTCTGCAAGGCAATCCCATATGAGAAGGTTCCTGGTTCAAGTTCGGAGACTTGAGTATGCTGAGCATGTGTGTCCCCATGATCCCAGGATGGCTGATGGAAGCATCAGAGATCTATCTGGGGTGGTGTCTCTCTCTCTCCCTCTTTCCCACCCTCTTCCTCACTCTTTTTCTCTATCTCATTCAGTCAATGGAAGGAAAGAAGAAATAGAAAGATAGGAAGAAAGATAGATGACAGATAGATAGATAGATATAGATAGATGCAGATCGATAGATAATAGATATAGATGAACAGATAAATAAAATGGAGATATCTATGTAGGGAATATCTGTCCAGTATATGTGTCTGGTCTCAAGAAGAACCAGAAGGCAAAATATGGACGATGACAAACCTACAACTCAAAAGGCTGACATGGACCTGGTATCCAAAACTCAGTCATATCATTTATTGAAATATCAAAATACTACAAAATTGCTTGGTAAAAAGTCTCTATCCAAGCTACTCTAGGTTCTCCCTGACATCCTAGGTGCCCCTATTTCTCATTCAGACTCCCGTCTTCCAGTACACCCCATGACCTGGCAACCACTGTGCTAACATCTGGATGAGTAGGCAGCTTCCACGACCTTGCTTCAACACTGTAGCTGGATTCAGTTCTGTATTTTGACTATCATCCCTGTTATCATTACAGGAAAATCTGTTTCCTACAGCAAGTTCTCTGGCAGTTGATTTATATTCTTGTACAAAGAGCAACTATAGTTAAAGAGATTTTATGCCCAAAACGATGTTTAATTTAATGACTGGTTAGAGCCACAGGGCATACTGATCACAGTGTTCTAATGGGGTGGGCCAGGTGATCACCTTTCTTCTCCAGCTGTTTGTGCCAGCCTGAAGCAGGAATCCTGCCTGCTCTGTTGGAAATATTGTTGGAAACTGTGAGGATAATATAGCAACAGAAATGTAGCTAAAGAAGCTGGAGATGTGCACTGAAACTAACAATGAGAGACAGAAATAGAGATAGAAAGACAGATGGAGATAAAACATCTACTATCTCTGGGAGGAAACGTAAGAGCAATCAGATATTGAAATATAATAAATGGGAGGGGCCTGAAGCCACAAGTCTAACAGAGACCAAAATTAAAAAATTATAGAGTGGCATTGGAGAATGCAGTTTCAGACTATTGTGAAAGGGAAGCTGGATGGAGAAAATGTGGCACAGCTGTTTCTTTTCATGTCCCTTAAATAGCTCACCTACCAAAACTCTAAATAAACCAAAGGAAATCCTGGTGAGGGCAACAGAAGCACTTACAGTTGGGCACAAAGTCCATTGAATTGACTGTCAAAGAATCTGTACCTTCCAAACACGCAAACTCTTAATTAATGGATAGTCTTCATGAAAATGGGTGGAAATTAAAGACATTTCAAATAATTACACCCTAGAGATGTTCTGTAAGGTATTGTAATTTACCAGGCTGGAGATAGGTAAGTTAAGTATATTTTCCTTTCTTTGATTCTTATTCAAGAGCAGAAATTCAGAATTAAAAAAAACTTCATTCTTGGGACCAGCAGTTGCTGTAATGGTTCTGTCACTGGACTCCCATGTAGCTGACCATGGTTTGAGTCCCAGACCCTGTGGCTTAAACTCACGCCAAGCGTGTGTGCGTGCATCCCTGCCTAAAATCCAGAGAGGAGGATGGAGAAGGGATTGCAGTGTGGCCATCCCCCCTTAGGGGTAATTTCTCACTTTCTGTCTCTCTCTGTCTTTCGGGTGAGCACATGTACCCTATAGCAAAAACCTCTTGGGGAAAAAAAAAAAAAAGAAAAGAAAACAACAACAAAACCTCATTCTTTTCTTGATATTGATAAACCGTTCTAAATAGAGAATTTGTTAATTTGCCAAACAAGGTAGGAGTAAACCTCATATGCTTAAAAAAAAAATCAAGACATGAATCATTTGCATTGTATTACCCTTAAAACTTAATTTAATGGTGATGATCTCTAAGTGGGGATATTATTCAATATTTATAGCTATTATTTCCTTTTCAAAAATACCTTCTTCTCTAAATTTTCTATTCATGAGTATTTGAAATAAGAAGAAATATTTAACTTACATACATGTACTACTTCCTTGGTCACATAGCTCAAAATAGGTTTACTAGGGATCATAATATAATTCATTTATCATGTAAAAATAACCATAATTGATACACGAGAGAGAAAGGTATGCCTTGACTGACTGAATGTTTTACTATGCTTTGTTATTCTAGAATAGTTCTATCCCAAGGGCAAAGATTCCACCTATTCTTCAATTATTTCAGATTTGAATTATAGAAAAATAATTTTTAGTTTCAATCTCATTATCACTTTGATAACTCTCAGATTACCTGAAAATTATTTTTTGAGAGGTTTTTGCTATAGAGCATTTTTCTTTGATGTTAATGCACTTTTGTATTAAGAGTACACATAACGTCTGAGCTGCTCGTTAGAGTTGAGTCACACTTTTGTTTGGTATGTAATCCGAGCTAAAAGTAATGATCACAGGTGCTTTTGAGCCTCTTACAATAATTAAAGGAAAATTGCCTAATTTTCTCCTTATATAAAATATAAAAATTGGAATATTTAATTTTTAAACTGTCCTTATGAAACCTAAGTAATTTACCTTGAAGTATAATAAAACATACACTTTTCTATTCAAGTTTTAGTTATCATAACACTTGCTTAAAAATGCCAGCACAGGGAGCAGCAGGTGGCATGGTGGCTAAGGCACTGTACTCCCACATGGCTGATCACAGTTCAAGTCTCAGACCCAACAGCTTGCTTTCTCACTTTCCCTCTCTCTCTGATCAAATTAAAAGTAATAATGAAAATTAAATAAAATAATTATTTTTAAAAAAATTACGCACAATGGTTGTGTTCATAATCAATGGTTGAGTTGTTGAGCTTGACCTTTAAAATTCACTGAAAGCATCTCCAATGTCATTACCATTATACGCAGCTTCTCTTTCAACTCAGTGTTTCTCCTTTTTTGGATTAAGAGTTAATCCTTTTATAATCCATCTCATTTCATCTCACTCTTATCTCAGAAAAAGACCAAATACTAAAAACTGATTATTGTAAAGTTGTTAGCTGACAATGCCCAAGTGTGAAGAAATGAGACAGTGCTGACTATAATCAGCGTATTTACTATGTGACAACCCATAACATCTCTGACTTCCATTAGTGGCCTGGCATTCTTTAAGCAGCATTAAAAAAAACAAAACAAAATTGAACCCCCAGAAAATGAATTTAAAATCACCCATTGTTATTTTTCTGCCAGAGAGAGAAGCGTGACATTGGATTGTTTTGTTGTGCTTTGTTTTTTGAGGCTAGAATAGAGTGAGCTTTAGATAGAGGGACACTCTTCTCAGTCACAGAATGGAAAATTCCCACAATTCCCTGCACAACTTCATTAGTTCACAGATTTCTCCAAGAGAATCAGGCCCAAAAATATGTTAGGCTCTGGACAAAATGATATATAATTGGTGCAAGCACCTTAAAGCAAAAGCCCAACCTAATAGAGCAGGATCTTTGTTTTCTCATGTAAAGGTTAATATATTTGTTTACTGTCAAAGTTTCTGAATAACTAAACCAGATTCTAAACTGAGCAGAATCAGAAATTGTTGAGAGTTGCAAGAAAAATCAAAATCGAATATTGGCTAGAAATATCCTTTAAAAGAGCCCAGTTAAGCCATTTTAAATATACATTACAAAGGTCAGAGGAGTACCAGGATTCCAGACGCCTTCCATCTGTGATAAAAGCTTTTATGGCCAACTTTCCTAAAAAGTGAACCTTTGAGACTAAAGTGAAATTGGCAGAATCATAGAAGGCATTTTAAAATTTCTGATGTATGGGTTAAGTAAATGGCACAAATTATACTTACAAACCACATGCTAGAACTATTACACTTTGGGGAAGTGAATGCTGCAGCCAACTTGCTAGTTTAAAAACTAATATAGTTCTTTGTCCTTGAAATTGTCATAAAGTTTTAAAAATTAGTTTTTATATTTTGATTGAATTATCAGATGTTGATGTGCCTTGATTTTTTTTTTCTTTTTTTTTTTTTTGAGAGAGGTTTTTGCTATAGGGCGCGTGCGCTCGCCAGACAGACAGAGAGAAACATAGAGACAGAAAGCGAGAAATCACCCCCTAGGGGGAATGGTCACACTGCAATCCCTTCTCCTCCATTCTCCTCTCGGGATCTTGGGCACGCACACACACGTGCCCGGCGTGAGTTTTAAGCCACCGGGTCCGGGACGTGAGCTGCAGTCGACCACGTGGGAGTCCAGCAACACAGCCATTATGCTAACTGCTGGTTCCCATTGATGTGCTTTGATTTTAGGGAGACATTCCATAAGTATCATGATACTTATTCTCATGAATTCAATGTTCTCGTAAACATAGTAAAAAAATATAAATGTGAGCTTGATAATGGTAGATGAGGAGCTTTATATGATTGTGTTCTGATCAAAAAAAAAAAGGAAGTAGGTTCTGACTCTATTGAAAGGAGCAAAGAGGAAAAGTGAGAAAGTAATGTAGATGACTTGAATTATTATCCATTATAGCAAGTCTATAGATAATGTGAGAAATATAAAAATCGGATAACAGCTATAGTGTCAACTTATTTAGAATTGTTATGATGATAATTATCTGAAGAAAATAGCTAAAATAATTTTTAAATGGCTGCCGCTAAGAGAAGAATATTGAGCGATCTGGAAAAGAACAGAAAATTGCTTATTTTCTAAACTCAAAAGGATTTTATGTTGAGTTTTATTTGAATTTGAATTCTAACACAAGCATATGTATTAGTTTTATAATATTATTTTAAACTGTTCAATTTAGAGACCAGTAGATGGTGTAATGGTTATGTTGCTGGACTCCCATGTAGTCCATCATGGTTCGAGTCCCAGACCCGAAGGCTTAAAATTCTCACCAGGCACATGTGTGTGCATGCCCAAAATCCTGAGGGGAGAATGGGAGAGAAGGGATTGCAGTGTGGCCATCCCCCCTGGGGGTGATTTCTCACTTTGTGTCTCTTTGTCTTTCCAGCAAGCGTATGCACCCAATAGCAAAAATCTCTCCCACACACACACACAAAACGTTAAATTTAGATATTTACACTTACCCCCAGAAAAATTGTGTTCAAAGTATAAAACAGGGGTCCTTTCCCACTGAAAAGGAACCAGTCTTTTAAAAGTATAGGATTCTAAGTGTGGGGCAAAAAGTGTAGAAGATGATCTTGAAATATCTAATAGCAAGGAAGCTCAAAAAATACTGGGATCATGACCAAGGGACCAAAACGCAAATAGTCTCCAACTGACTAATGATGGAACAATTAAGTAACAAAATGAATACTGACCACAATGGACTGGAACAGCTAAAATGTATTTAAATTCATTCACTCATAATGATACTAAGGAACAATACTCATTAATCATGTTGGGGGATATTAAAGAACCAGCTCATATAAGTTTGAAAAATGATAAAGGGAAAGAATGAAGACTTAATCTTGCCAATTTTATGTAAATTATACCTCAGAGTATAGGTGATAAAATTTTTTTTTCTTGGGGCTGACAAGTGACATGGTGGTTGAGGCATTGTACTCCCACATGGCCAACTGTGGTTTGAGTCCCAGACATGGTGGCTTGCTTTCTCACTTTCCCTCTGTCTTTCTGGTCAAATTTTAAAATAAAAATCATAAAATTAAATTGATTCTTTAAAAAATTAATTTTTTTCTTTATTGAATTATTCCAGCTAATAAATGAAGAAAGGGTGGCACAGAGTGGTTAAGGTGAATGGATCTCATATGACTGACTGTGTGTTTCTAGTCCCAGATCGTTTCAAGACCCAGCAACTTGAAAAACACCAGGTTCATGTGGACAAAAATCCTGAAAAGAAGGGAGAAATGGGGAACAGATTGTGGTGTACCCATCCCCATAGGAGAAAGTACCTTCCCCTGGTGGGAGCATACACTCCCTCTGGGAAATTATAAATGAATGAATAAGTGCATAGAATGAAGAAGCAATGGTAGAATTAGCATGTCATCAATTTACCACCCCTAATGAATCAACAGAGATAAGTCAAAATCATCAGTGGCTGCTAACCTCACAAAGCAGAGACAAATTATGCACCTCCTGATGGAAAATTTAACACGTCCTTTGAGATAATCTTGTCAAATAAATTATACTGTTTAACCAAGACACTAAGTCTACCTACCAATTTACAAAAAGTATAATCAGCAAAATCTAGACTAACAGTAACACTACAGACAAATGATCTGATTTTTTTTAACAAAAAATGCAATGTGATGTATAAGAAATGTATAGATTAAAAAAGACTTAAGAGACATGCTCCCCACTTGCAATGCATTGACCATATTGATCTTGTCAACCCTGAAAAAACAAAAAGACTTCTGAAAGTAAAATGATAATTTGAGGGGAATGGACATTTCAATGCAGAATACACTTGCTGTGGTAAACTACAGTGATATAAAGCAAGACAAAGATTTTTAAGAGAAAAATAAGTAGGGATTACATAAATTGTTTTAGGACAATTATTCTTGGCTACTGGGGTCAATAACAAAAGTGGCATCGGTCCAAGGTTGGACAGGAAGTTTCTGAGCAGATATTCTCACAAAAGTACTTTCTCTATAAGATGGCAGTGGCCTTTGTGCAAGGTTGTGGTTCTGGCAGAGCCTTTGTGACAGACACTTGTTATTAGGTATATGTGCCTAAGAACTATTCCCTCCATGGCCTTCTCAGGTTCATTTAATCAAGGTTTAACAGAAATTGACACAAATGACTCCATTTTAATTCAGACAACATTCACAGTCCCAATTCAAACACAGTGTAAGAAACTAAAATGTGGGACCAGCAGGTGGTGTGGTGGTTAAGGCATTGGACATTCCCACATAGCCAACCACGGTTAGAGTCCCAGACCTGGTGTCTTGCTTTCTCACTTTCTCTCTTTCTCTGTGTCTCGCTCTGTTCAAATTAAAATAAAATAAGGTGAATGAGTGAATGAATAAATAAAATTAAATAAATAATTCTTTAAAAAAAGAAACCAAAATGTAAAATAAAATTAGACAAACATAGATACTAATGATTTTAAGAAATTTTTTATTGATTTTTTTTAGGCAGATACTGGTATTAAGGTTATTTTTTTAAAGATCCTTTCTTTTAGAGGTATGTATTGAAATATTTACAGATGAAATGTGTATTGTTTAATATTTGCTTCAAAATAAAATGGATGGCTGAGGCCAATGGGTATGGGTGTAAATAAATGAACCAAAATTGGGCATGAATTAATAATAGATGATAAAATTGGGTGATGGTTATTATAGTATTACTCTTTCATCCTTTCTTACTCTCTTTCTTTTTATATGCTTGAAATATTCTGTTACAAAAAGACATAGGAGATAAAAATGGGGCTAGACCTGTAGATTAATTTCTAAGAGGAAGTAGGATAGTTCCATATTCTTCTGGCTTTTGTTGAGAATTGTTGCCCCTTTTCCCCAAAATATGCCCACAGCAATATTTTCAGTGCACATGTTAATTGAAAACATTAATTCATATCATCAAAAAGTGGAGTCCATTTCCCCTCCCCTCATACCTGGGTTCATCTACTTCAACCAGTAGAGATTGCTAGAAGTAATGCTACACCTATTCCAAAGCTAAGTCATACAAAGGATGCAGTGGTGGTTCTCTCTCGGGGGTGCTCATTCTGGGAACCTAGGTGCCATGCCGAAGTCCATGCAACATGAAGAGCCCACATGTATGTGTTCTGGCCATTAGCCTCAGCCAAGGTCTCAGTCAACAGCAAGTATCAACTACTAGACATGTGAGTGAGCAAGGATACAGACAATTCCAGTCCCCAGCCTTTCCAAACGAGACCCCATACTATGGATCACAGACAAGCCATCTCACTACACTTTGTCCAAATTCCTGGCCCACCAACACTTGAACATAATAATTTTTTTATGCCACTAAATTTTGGGGTAATTTGTTTTTCAGTCATAGTAACTGTAACAAGGGTACTTCTATTCATAATTAAAAGGTGAAAATGCACTTTTCTCAGAAGCACCCAAAACAGAGTGCAGCAAACATCTCTTTTTTTTTTTTTTTTGGAAGAGGTTTTCGCTATAGGGCGCGTGCGCTCACCAGACAGAGAGAGACAGAGAGACAGAAAGTGAGAAATCACCCCCCAGGGAGGATGGTCACACCGCAATCCCTTCTCCTCCATTCTCCTCTCAGGATCTTGGGCACGCACACACACACGCCCGGCGTGAGTTTTAAGCCACCGGGTCTGGGACACGAACCATGGTCGACTACATGGGAGTCCAGTGACATAGCCATTATGTTAACTGCTGGTTCCCTGGCAAACATCTCTTGACAGTGAGTTTAAATCTCTTGGCCCATTGCCATTTCTGGGTACTAAGAGAACTTATAAATGATATCACTGCCAACTTGTCAGTGCATTTGAGTGACTGAGGAGGGGAAGAATGGAGCCACCAGGATGCAAGCTGTTAAAAATCAGCAAATCACAGATAACGCTGGTAAATTTAATGATTAGGGCTTCCTGTCATATTTTTTAGATGTTTGTATATGAAAATCTCAAAAAATAAGGCAGTATTATTTGTTAAGCAGCATGAGCTCAGTAAGAACAAGTTGTACTGACAAAACTTATTTTACAGGATTGCTAGACTTAGAAATATGGAAAATAAGGTAGACATGCTAATCCTCTGTTTACCCATTAAAAGACACAATCAACTCTAAGTTACATAGTTTTTAAATTTAAGTTACATAATTCTGTCACTGCTATCAAAGTATAAAAGCATGGTTTCCTATTAATTGCATATTATATTTTATTCTTATTAGAAGTACTGTATTAGACATTTTAGACATAGACTTTTTTTTTAAGAGATTTTTGCTATAAGGTGCATGTACTTGCAAGACAGACAGACAGAAGTGAGAAATCACCCCCCAGGGTGATGGACACACCACAACCTCTTCTCCTCCTTTCTCTCCTCTGGATCTTGTGCATGCACATACATGTGCCTGGAGTGAGTTTTAAGCCATCGGGTCCAGGACTCAAACTGTGATTGTCTACATGGACGTCTAGTGACACAACCATTGCACCATCTGCTGGTCCTTAGACATAGACATTTTATCAGACACCAGTCTCCAGTTACATAAATAGGTAAACATGAGTTAAAAAAAAATTGGTAAAGGTACTCCTAAAATTATTTTCATTCTGAATTCATGAGATTTAGGTTTCAAATTAAAATAGTTGATATCTTTTTCCAACACCTCATCATTCTACCATTCAACATATTGATGATGCAGCATTTCTTAAGGGAGTGATCCACTATTTTTTTTTTTTTTGGAGAGATTTTCACTGTAGGGTGCGTGCGCTCGCCAGACAGACAGAGAGAGACATAGAGACAGAAAGCGAGAAATCACCCCCCAGGGGGGATGGTCACACCGCAATCCCTTCTCCTCCATTCTCCTCTCGGGATCTTGGGCATGCACGCACACGCGCCCGGCGTGAGTTTTAAGCCACCGGGTCCGGGACACGAACCGCGGTCGACTACGTGGGAGTCCAGCGACATAGCCATTACGCTAACTTCTGGTTCCCGGGAGTGATCCACTATTATCACCAGGATTTTTTTCCAAACTACTGGCTTTTTTTTTTTTTTTTTTTTTTTTGAGAGTTTTTTACTATAGGGCGCGTGCACTCGCCAGAAAGACAGAGAGAGACAGAGAGATAGAAAGCGAGAAATCACTCTCCAGGGGGGATGGCCATGCCACAGTCCCTTCTCTTTCATTCTCCTCCGGGATCTTGGGCACCTCCGGGATCTTGGGCACGCACGCACATGTGCCCGGCGTGAGTTTTAAGCCACGGGGCCCGGGACGTGAATCATAGTCGACTACATGGGAGTCCAGCAACATAGCCATTACGCTAACTACTGGTCCCAAAAAACACAAATTTAAATGTTAACACATTGAAAGAAAAAAGTGTCACAAGAATGGAAAATATTTAAAGCCCATTAGTTTACTGTTTTTAAAATAATTTATAGTAAACAGCAGTAAGAATTAACCTATTTTCAAATATATTATGCAAATCTCCCACTACTGTGATCTTTCCCAAATTCTTACAGCCTTTACAAAAGTATAGAAAGGCATTTTGTTATACTAAAGAAATAAATTAACAATATAAGTTGTCATGGAGCAGGCCTTTAAGATATTCTTTATCAAAATTGAATAAATTTTAAAATAAATTAATTTACTGACTTTAATGTTTTCTTTTATGCTTTAGGCATTAGGATTTTTGTCTTCTTATGGAATAGGCATGGAATATGATCAAGCCAAGGTAATGTTAATTTTATTTTTTTCTGGAACAAAACTGATTCATTTTTTAGAGATTTATTTTATTTAACTTTATTTATATATTTACTTATTTCAATTTGACCAGGTTAGAAATAGAGAGAGAGACAGAGACAGAGAGAGAAAGTGAGAAAGCAAGCCACTAGGTCCAGGACTAGAACCATGGTCGGCCATGTGTGAGTCCAACACCTCAACCACCACACTACCTGCCAGCCCCCAAAACTGATTCTTTAAAAGGAACATGTTTATTGAAGTTTTATATTTTAGGTTCTCCAGTGAAAGTACCTATCTGCTTTATAAGGATTTTATTATAATTAAATTAAATATCATATACAATACCCTTATTACACACTCCAAAGGTTGGTAAACCTCCCCAAATGGCAGCCATCCTCACAGAGAAAGCTGTGAAATGTTCAACAGTGATTGCTGGGCTACAAATAAAAGTTATGGTTGGTTTGAATTTCAAATTTAGATGATTAGTTTTTTTTATCTTTTACTTTAGGCATTGATATATTATACCTTTGGAAGTGCTGGAGGAAGCATGATGTCCCAGATGATTTTGGTTTGTATATTTAGCCTTGGGACCAAATTGGTGTACTATAAAACAGAATTGTACAAATATTAATAATGTATATGCCTTTGTTTTAGGGGTACAGATATTTGTCAGGAATCAATGTTCTACAGAATTGTGAAGTTGCCCTAAATCATTATAAGAAAGTAGCAGATTATAGTAAGTAATCCATGTAATTTATTTTAAGATAAAGAGATTTGTCAAACAAATTAAAAAATAAATGTTGATTGACATAAAGTTATGAAAATATTAAAAGTCTACACTTTCAACATCTGTTGTAATACAATTCTTGCAGTACAATGTGAAGTGTCTGTCTTCCTAATAGTTACTTTTCATGGTTTTAAATTATTGTCCTCACATTTTACGTTTTAGTATGTATCCCCAATTCTGCTTTACTTTGTGATGGTCTTTCATTAAACTGAGAATTTGAATGTAATACCAATAAATGTTAATTCCCTAAATCTAACATTTAGAATAGTGAATGACTTGTTAAAAATTCTTAAAGAAATGAACATAAGGCACATACATTGGGGATATCTATCAATGTAGTTCAGAACAATTCAAACAATCATTATTCTGTTGGTTTATCTTCTGTCTCCAAAAAATAAAAATAAAAAAAAAATAGAGCTTGAGGCTAATATGTATTCCTGGAATCATTTTCAAAGTTGTATGTTATTTTTCATTTTGCAACATCATTGAACCAGACTGCACAATCGAGTTTTACATAAAAGTCTCACAAGAAGTAAACAAAGTCTATTCTGTTAAACTCTATAATCACAATAATAACTATACACACATCTTTGGCACTATCAGAATTAGAAAAAAAGGAAAGAGAAAAAAACTACTTATGAATTTAAAATGCTACACATAATACCATTTCATATGCTTAATGAAGATGGAATTTTGGTGTATGCATTTCAAACTGCATTCCTTGTTAGTTGTACTTAACCATATTCATCTGTATGTCCAGACTACCCAGAGGAAATAATTAAGGAACAATTATTATTACTCACATATTGTAGTGTCAGTCCTAAAAAAAGTCAATGGGGGGAGGGGTCAGATGTCTGCTCCTAAAATCTTCTCTTATGCATGCTTAGCCAAAATCTTCAGTAATTTGTTATCTGTGGATATAGTATCTTACAAGTTACAATAAATAACTAGATTTCTTGTACTTTCCTCAGAACCCAACCAAAAGCAGCCAATTTCTAGTCCAGGGATACTCGCTCCCTGTTAGTAGAACATATTTCTGCACAATTTAAGAATAAACCTAGCAGTGTTTTCTCTAACATGATTCTTACCTATGTAGCCCATGTTTTCTAGCGATTCTTTGGCTTTTTTCTATCTGCAGTTGCTGACAAATTGGAAAAAAGTGAAGGTATTCCAGTGGAAAAAGTGAGACTCACTGAGAGACCTGAAAATCTGAGTTCTAACAGTGAGATTTTGGATTGGGACATATACCAATACTATAAATTTTTGGCAGAAAGAGGAGATGTTCAGATACAAGTAATGTATATACACAAGATTGGATTTTTAGAACAGACCACCACAAGGGGCTTGATTCTCTCTGAGTCCTAAAGGGATAAACATGCTCTGTCCTAAATGGCAATGAAAGAGACAACTCCTTCTCTGTCTTGCTCTTGTTTTTGTCCCCTACCATTTGTAATTCCTAGGACCTACTGGAGAACTTGTTGCCATAGTAACAGCAACATTTTTTTTTTTTTTAGCAATTTTTCCATGAAAATTGTATTTTAAAAACCTTGATTTCAATTATAGGGGAAAAAAATCACAATCCAATGTTGGGTTTTATATAAGTGAACTCCCAGAAGAATCCAGAATATTCTGTCTTTAGGAGTGGGACAGCATTTATGTGACGTTTTAGAGCCAAGTGGTAAGGCCCCCGGGTTTATGTGCCTGGGTGTCGTTATACACAGCAGTCCAATTTCCTGCCTTTGAGGAAAACAAATGCCCAGCAGCAGCCAATTACCCAATATAACATAGTCTGGAATTTTTTTTTTAACTTCTTTTATGACATGCAACTGTATTAGACTAAATCAATATGCTAAAATCATGAAGTAAATGTTTTCTTTTATTTAAATTTATACTGCTAAAACCGTATTTTAAAACCCTCATTCCTAGGTATCTCTTGGACAATTACATCTAATTGGGAGGAAAGGTCTAGATCAGGATTACTACGTAAGTCAATCTCAAGGTTCCAACATACGGGGTGCAGAGGTTGTGGGGAGGAAGGCTTGCAGGCAGTGAATGTGTGAGAGGGAGAGGTGAAAGCATAGCTAGGGAACACCCATCACTGCTTCCTGTGTCCTATCTACTTTCTAACGTCTTAGGAAGAATAATGTGTACTGGAAGGAGCACTTCAAACGGTAGGACTTCTGAGGAGCAATTGGGACAGGAAGAATCTAGGTTCTAATAGAACCTAGCCTCTTCCTATCGCACACATAGTTGGGCTGGGTTAGGAAAGGAGAATAGCCCCAGTGCTGACCTTAAACAATCCCCTTTCCCAAAGTTCACCTGTAGAAAGTTCACCTGGGAGTTTCCCAGCAAACTGTGGGCCAATATCATACTTACTTGGCTAGATCAGAGGAAAGATTGTTTTTAATATAACTAAGGATATATATATATATATATGCACACAATATCTTAGAAATATTTCAAAATTCCTCTCAATCATTTTGTTTAAACTTATTCCAGTGACATCAAAGTTGAATTAACTATGCAAATTTAGAGTGGAGAAAAAAGCAAATAAACTAGATCCATGCAGGATCCTTCTCAGTAAGATGCCAGAGTTATAGAGTCCATTCTTGTCTAGATGCTGATTATGGTTTCAAGGCCTTGTGTCTTCACAGACCTGGAGAAGTAACTGCAATTCTTAGAAGATGATTTTGCAACATCTCGGTCCACCATATGGGATCTGGCTTGCACCCTGGGTAGTCCAATAATCCATTTTAAAGTATGTCTGAGGTGTTATGAAAGAAGTAAGAGCAAATATATAATGATAACAATATTGACAGAGGGTTCTGAGAAAAAGGTAATAAAGGAAAACATCAATTCTCAGGTAAATAATCCCTCCTATAGAATCCACTAAACATATAGCTAATGGCAAATGTCAAGACCTAAATTTACTTTTTTCTTCTCCAAAAAAAACCAAAAGTTTTAGAAACAAGGTCCCTGTTCTATGTAAATCTTTATGTTCAGTATGTTGCTTTTTTTTTTTTTTTGGAGAGGTTTTCGCTATAGGGCGCGTACGCTCGCCAGACAGAGAGAGACAGAGAGACAGAAAGCGAGAAATCACCCCCCAGGGGGGATGGTCACGCCACAATCCCTTCTCCTCCATTCTCCTCTCAGGATCTTGGGCACGCACGCACATGCGCCCAGCATGAGTTTTAAGCCACCGGCTCCAGAATGGCCAGAATGCGAACCGCGGTCAACTACGTGGGAATCCAGCAACATAGCCATTACACTAACTGCTGGTTCCCAATATGTTGCATTTTGAAGAGAAGTAAATAGAAAGATAAGCATTTGCCTGGAAGTATTTTGTAATGGTCTGCCAAAAACCTCCCAGGGTAACTACAAAATGGTGATTACAGTCTGGGTTTTGTTCAAACATCTTTGCCCAGAAATCAATTGGATATTTCTTCAGATGTGATCAGATTCAGGGATGTTAACTTAAATTGAATTAATAGGAAATTAGAATATTAAAGAAGAAGATTATTTTGCAGCTTTTATTATGTTATGAGAGCCACATGCTCATTTCCACAAACAAACAAACAAAAAACCCTATTTCAATGTCGTTCCAATAGGTAAATGACAGAAGTAACTACTTTAAAGGCTGTTACATTAAAAAGTGATGTTATTACTTCTCATTTTGCTTTATGTTGTTATTTTATGAATGTGTCTTGAGTACTATAATTTTATATGAGATACAGTAAACAGGTAAATGTCTAACAAAACTAATTTCATAAAATGTGGTAAAATAGGTAGCAATTGTAAGCATTTGTATCCTGAGAGAGTTCAACTGAAAGTGTGTGAATGTTTTCAATCCTAATCAAAAGCAAAGTTTTCGCTTCTTAGTTGGGTGTTCTGAATTCGTCATATCACATCAACCTGCCTGATTTCAACCTGCTCTGACTTTCTCATGTTCACCATGAGATGCATAACTAGGAAGAGCGCCTCAATTTCCATAAACATGAAATATGATCTGGTGTGAAGACATGCCCAACACTCAGCTGTAGGGCAAACTCCCAATCTTTGTATGGGGAAAACTCCCAATCTTTATATGGTGTAATAAAACCTCACAAAGCTAAGTATTCCAAACAGCTCGAGCCACTGTGAACACCAGAGGGAAACTACCAACTGCCTCCAGGTGAGGACAAAGTGGAATCCCTGGGCTAATACTAATTCTAGTGCTATGGTGGCGACAACCAGGCAGCAGAGCTTTTCTCAGGAGCCTGAGCAGGCTCTCTAAGAGGCTCATTTACAGAGATTTTATTATTATCATACTTTATTATGTGGTTTTACAGAGAAGCTGAAGCTAGAGAGGTAAATTGCATTAAGGTTCATAGTTGGAAAGTAAGGCAGTTTAAGAAGTAGAATTTTTTTTTTTACTTTTTTTTAGTTGTTTTTAATTGTTCAAGGGAATATGCACTTGCCAGAGAGACAGTGACAGAGAGAGAGAGATTACTATATTACTATACCCTAGTGGGGTATAGTCATGCCACAATACCTTCTCTTCCATTTGTCCATCCTGTCTAGAGTTGGGGCATGCATACACACATGCTTGGCATGTTTTTTAAGCTGCCAAGGCTGTGATTTGAACTGTGGTTGACCACATGTCATCCAGCTCTCTTAAACACTAGGCTATGGGGCAGGCCCTAAGAAGGAGAATTTGAAGTCAGGCCTTCAGCATTCTAAACCTACCCTCTTTCTTTCTTTTCTTTTTTTTTTTTTTTGGAGAGGTTTTTGCTAAAGGGTGCTTGCGCTTGCCAGAAAGACAGAGAGAGACATAGAAACAGGAAGCGAGAAATCACCCCCCAGGGGGGATAGCCACGCCGCAATCCCTTCTCCTCTCGGGATCTTGGGCATGCACGCACAGGCGCCCAGCGTGAGTTTAAGCCACCGGGTCCGGGACTTGAACCGCAGTCGACTACATGGGAGTCCAGCGACATAGCCATTACACTAATTGCTGGTCCCATAAACCTGCCCTTTTTCTACTACATTTTATTTCCTCCCAACCTAGGGTGGGGGCTGTAGGAAGCCTCTAAATTCTGTTTCCTCATTTATAAAGCAAAAGGAAGAAAGGAGGGCCAACCAGCCCCAGAGCCTAGTGGTTGGGGAGCCAGATCCCCACATGATTGACCATGATTCAAATCCTAGACCCAACAGCTTGCAAAAGATACTGGGCATGTGAGCATGTGTGCCCAAAACCCCTAAAGGAGGGAAAAATGAAGGAGGAGAGATTACAGTTGGTGTGACTATTCCCCATAGGGGTTGCTTCCTCACTTTTCTTCTTCTTCCTCCTCCTCCTCCTCCTCCTCCTCCTCCTCGTCGTCCTCCTCCTCCTCCTCCTCCTCCTCCTCCTCCTCAATCCTCCTTTGTAGGTAGGACAGACCTTGGGGGACACAGGGCAGGCCCCACCCTACTTCAGTCTCGTGGATGAGACTCCTTGAAATCATCACCCTAGTCTCTCCTATCTCTCTCTCTCTCTGGCAAGCTCATGTGCCCTCAGTCAAAAATTAATTTTAAAAAAGGATAAACCAAATTTCTTCTTTTTTTTTTTTCTTTAAGAGAAGGCACATAAGGATATGGTCCTGTCTGACCTGCTCTTCCCCCTACTTTGGGGAGACAAAGCCAGGATGCACCCATCATACACATTACACAGCTGCCCCCACCCAGAGAAAAGAACTGCTAGGCATCCCTGATGCCCCCCCCCCAACCCCGAAGCTTTCCGCACTGTTCTGGGCCCACACCTCAGCCTAGCGGCAGAAGGCACCACAGTGCCCTGTGGGCCCTT